>NW_026600395.1:241815-300716 GCF_029448725.1 Salvelinus fontinalis | reverse complement strand
AGACCGTCTCAGGAGGTTCCGGACTGTAGACCGTCTCAGGAGGTTCCGGACTGTGGCACGTCATTGGAGGTTCCGGACTGTGGCCCGTCGTTGGAGGTTCCGGACTGTGAAACGTCGCCGGAAGCTCTGGACTGGGAACTGTCGCCGGAAGCTCTAGACTGGGAACTGTCGCCGGATGCTCTGGACTGTGGAGGTGCACTGGAGGCCTGATGCATGGGACCGGTACAGGTGGCACCGGGCTGATGACACGCACCTCAGGGCGAGTGCGGGGAAGAGGCACAGGACGTACTGGACTGTGGATGGGCACTGGAGACCTGATGCGTGGGACCGGTACAGGTGGCACCGGGCTGATGACACGCACCTCAGGGCGAGTGCGGAGAGGAGGCACAGGACGTACTGGAGACCTGATGCGTGGGACCGGTATAGGTGGCACCGGGCTGATGACACGCACCTCAGGGCGAGTGTGGAGAGGAGGCACAGGACGTACTGGACTGTGGAGGCGTACTGGAGGTCTAGAGCGCAGAGCTGGCACAACCCTTCCTGACTGGATGCTCACTCCAGCCCAGCAAGTGCGGGAAGCTAGCACAGGACGCACTGGGCTGTGAAGGCGCACTGGAGACCTGATGCGTGGGACTGGTGGCACCAGGCTGATGACACGCACCTCAGCACGCCCACTCTGCAGCGCTCTCAATGCCAGCACTTCAAAAACATTTCTTGGGGTTGCCTCTCGTGCTTGCTCCGTTGCGCTATCTCCTCGTATCGTCGCCGTTCCGCTTTCGCTGCCTCTATCTCCTCCTTAGGACGGCGATACTCCCCGGCCTGCAATCAGGGTCCTTTTCCATCCAGGATCTCCTCCCAATTCCATTCCTCCTGTACACGCTGCTTGGTCCATTTCTGGTGGGGTCTTCTGTCACGATCGTCGTATAAGTGAGACCAAGGCGCAGCGTGGTATGCGTACATTCTCTTTTAATGAATGAAACACTAAACAAAACAACAAAATCAATGAACGAAACGTGAAGCTATACAAATAGTGCAGACAGGCAACTAAACATAGACAAGATCTCACAAACACAAAATGAAATGGCTGCCTAAATATGATCCCCAATCAGAGACAGCGATAAACAGCTGCCTCTGATTGGGAACCGTATCAGGCCACCATAGACATACAAATACACCTAGATAACCCACCTAAGTCATCATCACGCCCCAACCAACACAGAGAAAAACAGCTTACTATGTTCAGGGCGTGACAGAATGTCATGGATATATTGGAATTAGTGGATATATGGAGACTTAAATACCCTGACCTAGTGAGATACACATGGCGAACGCTTAATCAAGCTAGTCGTCTTAACTAATTTCTTATGCCATTCTCTCTGGCACCAAAAGTTTAAAAAGTGTTGATAGGGGACAGAATGCGGTCGGATCATCACATAATTGGCATATATATTACTCTTACAGAATTTCCACGTGGGCGAGGATATTGGAAATTTAATCAAAGCCTACTAGATGATAAATTGTTTAGAACTAGGACAGAAGAATTTATAACTGACTTTTTCAGACCTAACATAGGTACAGCAGATCCCCGTATTGTATGGGACACTTTTAAGTGTGCCTTTAGAGGCCATGCAATTCAGTACTCATCTATAAAACAAAAGCAATTTAGATCAAGAGTCCATATTAACAAAGGAAAGTGAAGGACTAACAGTACAGTTAGATAGCAATAAAAACGGTACCATAGAGGCACAGAATAAGTTAGAGGAAAAACAAAAAGAAATGGAGGAACTTATTCAAGAAAGATCCAGTGTAATATATTATAAAAATAAAGCGAAATGGATGGAATATGGGGAAAAATGCACCAAATTCTTTTTCAATCTTCAATATAGAAATGCTACCAAAAAAAAAGTATTAAAACTTGTTACAAATGATGGAGTCACACATGATTCACCAAATTATATTTTGAAAGAGGAAGTAAAGTACTTTAAGAATATGTTTTCGTTTCAGGCTCCTCCATCTCCACTAACTGAAACTAATTGTATGGATTTTTCCCCTAATAATAATGTAAAATTAACATCTATACAGAAAGACTCATGTGAAGGCCAAATTACAGAGGAGGAACTGCTTGATGCAATTGGGGCCTTTAAGGATGGGAAAACTCCAGGGCTGGATGGCATACCAGAGGAGGTATACCAAACCTTTGTTGATATACTCAAAAGACCATTATTAGCATGTTTTAACCACTCCTATATAAATGGTAGATTATCAGACACGCAACAAGAAGGTCTGATATCATTATTACTGAAACAGGACCCAAGTGGTATATATAAAGATCCAGTCCATTAAAATAATTGGAGACCTCTTACACTTCAGTGTTGTGATGCAAAAATCCTCACAAAATGCTTGGCGCATAGAATTTAAAAAAGTATTGTCAGATATTATTCATCCTAATCAGACAGGTTTTTTACATGGACGATACATTGGAGATAATATAAGACAAGTACTGGAAACAATAGAATACTGTAACGATTGTCGTCTGGAGAAGGAGAGGAGGACCAAGGTGCAGCGTGGTAAGTGGTCATATTTTTTCATAAAATACGAAAACACTTGACAAACAACAAAAACGACAAACGAACAGTTCTGAAAGGTGAAACAAAACACTAAACAGGAAACAACCACCCACAAACAAAAGTGGGAAAACAGGCTACCTAAATATGGCTCCCAATCAGAGACAACGATAGACAGCTGCCTCTGATTGGGAACCACACCAGGCCAAACACACAGAAACAGAAAACCTAGACTTACAACATAGAATACCCAGACATTGAATACCCACCCACATCACACCCTGACCAAAGTAAAAATAGAAACATACAAAGCAATCTACGGTCAGGGCGTGAGAAATACTATGAAATATCGGGGACACCAGGCCTGGTTTTCATAACTGATTTTGAAAAGGCTTTTGATAAAGTACGACTGGAGTTTATATATAAATGCTTAGAATATTTCAGTTTTGGAGAATCTCTTGTAAAATGGGTTAATGTTATGTATAGTAACCCTACGTGTAAAATAGTAAATAATGGCTACATCTCAGAAAGTTTAAAACTATCTAGAGGAGTAAAATAAGGTTGTCCACTATCGGCATATCTATTTATTATTGTCATCGAAATGTTAGCTGTTAAGATTAGATCAAACAATAATATTAAGGGATTAGAAATCCGTGGCTTAAAAACTAAGGCGTCATTGTACGCTCATGATTCATGTTTTCTTTTAAAACCACAATTAGAGTCTCTCCACGGCCTCATAGAGGATCTAGATACTTTTGCTATCCTCTCTGGATTAAAACCAAATTATGATAAATGGATATTATTGGATCACAAAAAAATGCTAATTTTACATTACCATGTAGTTTACCAATTAAATGGTCTGACGGAGATGTGGACATACTCGGTATACAAATCCCAAAAGAAAGAAATGATCTCACTCCAATACATTTTTATCGAAAGTTAGCAAAAATAGATAAGATCTTGCTACCATGGAAAGGAAAATACAAAAGTTATACTTAAATCCAAACTGGTTCTCTAGTAAATTGGTACGAATGTCTCATCCTATGTTCAAGAAGGGCCTTTTTTCCCTTTATTCAGATTACACCTGCTCACTTCGGTTGTTTGAAAAGGAAATAATCTCCAAAATATCTTTATTTTTTAAAAAAGCCTTAAAAAGTTGGTTGCGATTTAAGTTTAATCCACCTGAAAAGGCAGAAGAAATAATACAACAAATATTGTGATTAAATTCAAATATACTAATTGATTAAAAAAACTGTATTTTTCGAAGACATTTAAAAAAAAAAAAGTATAATTTTAGTGAATGATATCATAAATAGGACTGGTGGAGTTATGTCACACATGCAGCT
Organism: Salvelinus fontinalis; assembly: GCF_029448725.1. Taxonomy (NCBI): domain Eukaryota; kingdom Metazoa; phylum Chordata; class Actinopteri; order Salmoniformes; family Salmonidae; genus Salvelinus; species Salvelinus fontinalis. The sequence goes on along the minus strand of NW_026600395.1, from coordinate 296,806 downwards.
AACACAGACATATGGAAATGTCTGCTCTACCCAAAATTACAACCAATTAATTGCAGCACTACCACAAAAATGGAAGAGGCAAGTAGAAGGGGGAAAAAGTAAGGAACTTGTATGTCGGCCCTGTATTAAAGAACATAAATGGTTAAAGAAAAGTGTGATAAATAAAAACATATACCAATTTCATTAAGGACCAAAAAACTGACAGCTGTGCCATATAAATTGCAAAATAGTTGGGAAGAGATTTTCGATGTACCCATTCCATGGCACATGGTTTATGAATTGATACGCAAAACAACGCCGGATACAAAACTTGGAATTTTTCCATTTAAATTACTATACAAAATTCTTGCAACTAATAGAATGTTATATATATGGGGGATACAATCTTCCCAGCTCTGCAGATTCTGCTGTGAGGAGGCAGAGTCATTAGACCATTTATTTTTTTATTGTTTGTATGTAGCTTTTTTTTGGTCACAGGTCCAGGAATGGCTGAAGAACTGCAACATTTGCCTAGAACTAACGCTATAGATAGCAATACTGGGGGATTTGAAAAGCCATAGTCAATCAATCAATAATATAATAATTATTTTTGCAAAAATGTTTATTTTTAATTTACAATCTGTAGAAGCTATGAGAATAGAAAGGTTCAATTATTTTGTGAAGCATCACAGCACAGTTTAAAAATATATGGCAAATTGAAATCCGAAATGGATGGTGTTGAGAGATAGATGGGAGGGGTTGAATGGAGCTGAAGGGTGGGACTAATATCAATCAATCAATCAAGTTTATTTTATATAGCCCTTCGTACATCAGCTAATATCTCGAAGTGCTGTACAGAAACCCAGCCTAAAACCCCAAACAGCAAGCAATGCAGGTGTAGAAGCAATGAAGATAGAAGATAAACAATGTAAAACATACGGGATCTGTAAAATGTATATAGGTTCGGAACTTTTGTGAAATAGCACAGTTACAAATAGAACTCAAACTGGATGGACATCAGAAATAGAGGAAGGACTAAGAACAAACAAGAGAGAACTATTGTAAAGTAGACTGTGTCTGTAAAATGTGTATAAGATGTATAAATTGAAGGTAAAAGCCGAAGTGTTTATTAGTTTACTCCAATTGGGGGATCGGTGGTAGGGTTTGCGGGGAATAATAATAAAGGTATATTCTTTAAAAAAGTATGTATGTCTATATAGGTATGTGTATGTATACATGTGTATATGTATGCATGCATGTATGGATATATTTACCCCAAAATATATGGGGGATTGGAAATGATGCAGACAATTACATTGATGGAAACAACATTCTTTCCGCAATATTAAGCTGATCCACCCCTTAAAGAAAAAAGAAAAACTCATCAAAAAGCCCCCACCCCATGGCCCAACAATTAAAATGAGTCCGATGTGCTCCTGATAGCACACAGGGTAAAAAAGGAGCAGGGCCCAGGGGGCAGGTGTAAGAGCTGTCGCTCTCCTCATCCTCAGATGAGGTGAGGAGAGAAGGATCTTCTGACCAAAATGCGGAGTCTGGGAAATATGCCATCTTTATTATAAATTACAATGATGCAGATGGCAACACGAAAACTAAACAAAACACTTTCAAACTACAAAATAACAAAACGACGTAGAACGAAAACCTGAACATAAACTTACATAACTGGAACGTAAACTCACGAACAGGCAACAGACGACATCGAAACAAAACGAACAGCCAAACAGCTCCATATGTGAAAAAACATCGATAACGACACGAAGACATCACAAGAGACAATCACCCACAAACACACAGTGATAATGCCCTACCTAAATATGACTCTTGATTAGAGGAAAATGCAAACCACCTGCCTCTAATCAAGAGCCATACCAGGCACACCGAAACCAACATAGAAACAGATAACATAGACTGCCCACCCAAAACACATGCCCTGACCATAAACACATAAAAAACAACATAAAACAGGTCAGGACTGTTACAGTACCCCCCCCTCAAGATGCGCACGCCGGGCGCACAAGCACAAAGTCCAGGGGAGGGTCCGGGTGGGCAGTTGACCACGGTGGTGGTTCCGGCTCAGGACGCTGTCCCCATACCACCATAGTCACTCCCCTCTTCTTTCTACCCCTTCTAATGCCCACCCTAACACTACCTTCCCCTAAATAAACAGCTAGCACCAGGACAAGGGGCAGCACCGGGACAAGGGGTAGCACCGGGACAAGGGGCAGCACCAGAACAAGGGGCAGCACCAGGATAAGGACCATCACTGGGACAAGGGGCAGCACCGGGACAAGGGGCAGCACCGGGACAAGGGGCAGCACCGGGACAAGGGGCAGCACCGGGACAAGGGGCAGCACCGGGACAAGGGGCAGCACCGGGACAAGGGGCAGATCCCGGCTGAAGGACTCTGGCAGGTCCTGTTTGGACGGCTCTGGCAGGTCCATGCTGGCTGACGGCTCTCTACGCTCATGGCAGGCTGACGGCTCTTGACGCTCATGGCAGGCTGACGGCTCTCGACGCTCATGGCAGGCTGACGGCTCTCGACGCTCATGGCAGGCTGACAGCTCTCGACGCTCATGGCGCTCTGACGGCTCTGGCTGCTCATGGCTCTCTGACGGCTCTGGCTGCTCATGGCTCACTGACGGCTCTGGCTGCTCATGGCTCTTTGACGGCTCTGGCTGCTCATGGCTCTCTGACGGCTCTGGCTGCTCATGGCTCGCTGGCGGCTCTGGCAGATCCTGTCTGGTTGGCGGCTCTGGCAGATCCTGTCTGGTTGGCGGCTCTGGCAGATCCTGTCTGGTTGGCGGCTCTGGCAGATCCTGTCTGGTTGGCGGCTCTGGCAGATCCTGTCTGGTTGGCGGCTCTGGCAGATCCTGTCTGGTTGGCGGCTCTGGCAGATCCTGTCTGGCTGACGGCTCTAGCGGCTCCTGTCTGGCTGACGGCTCTAGCGGCTCCTGTCTGGCGGATGGCTCTGTAGGCTCATGGCAGACGGGCGGCTTTGCAGGCTCATGGCAGACGGGCGGCTTTGCAGGCTCATGGCAGACGGATGGCTCAGACGGCGCTGGGGAGACGGATGGCTCAGATGGCGCTGGAGAGACGGATGGCTCAGATGGCGCTGGGGAGACGGATGGCTCAGATGGCGCTGGGGAGACGGATGGCTCAGATGGCGCTGGGGAGACGGATGGCTCAGATGGCGCTGGGGAGACAGATAGCTCTGTAGGGAGGAGAAGGAGAGACAGCCTGGTGCGTGGTCTAGGCACCGGCTGCGCTGGAGAGGAGGAAACAGCAGGAGAGAGAACCCGGAGAGACAGCCTGGTACGGGGGGCTGCCACCGGAGGACTGGTACATGGAGGTGGCACCGGATATACCGGACCGTGAAGGAGGACACGTGCTCTTGAGCACCGAGCCTCCCCAACCCTACCAGGTTGAATGAACCCCGTAGCCCTGCCAGTGCGGCGAGGTGGAATAGCCCGCACTGGGCTATGCAGGCGAACCGGGGACACCACCTGTAAGGCTGGTGCCATGTACACCGGCCCGAGGAGACGTACTGGAGACCAGCTACGTTGGGCCGGCTTCATGGCACCCGGCTCGATGCCCAACCTAGCCCTCCCAGTGCGGCAAGGTGGAATAGCCCGCACTGGGCTAAGCACGCGTACTGGGGACACCGTGCGCTTTACCGCATAACACGGTGTCTTACCAGTACGACGCCTTCTACCTCCACGGTAAGCACGGGGAGTTGGCTCGGGTATCCTACCCGGCTTTGCCACACTCCTCGTGTGCCCCCCCCCAAGAAATTTTTGGGTCTTACTCACGGGCTCCCAACCGCGTCGTCGCGCTGCCTCCTCATACCAGCGCTCCTGGGCTGTGGCTGCCCTCTTCTCCTCCTTAGGACGGCGATATTCCCCTGGTTGAGCCCAAGGTCCTCTACCGTCCAATATCTCCTCCCAAGTCCAGAAATCCTTATTGCTCCGTCGAGCATTCCCATACCGCTTGGTCTCTGTATTTTGGTGGGTGATTCTGTAAGAGCTGTCGCTCTCCTCATCCTCAGATGAGGTGAGGAGAGAAGGATCTTCTGACCAAAATGCGGAGTCTGGGAAATATGCCATCTTTATTATAAATTACAATGATGCAGATGGCAACACGAAAACTAAACAAAACACTTTCAAACTACAAAATAACAAAACGACGTAGAACGAAAACCTGAACATAAACTTACATAACTGGAACGTAAACTCACGAACAGGCAACAGACGACATCGAAACAAAACGAACAGCCAAACAGCTCCATATGTGAAAAAACATCGATAACGACACGAAGACATCACAAGAGACAATCACCCACAAACACACAGTGATAATGCCCTACCTAAATATGACTCTTGATTAGAGGAAAATGCAAACCACCTGCCTCTAATCAAGAGCCATACCAGGCACACCGAAACCAACATAGAAACAGATAACATAGACTGCCCACCCAAAACACATGCCCTGACCATAAACACATAAAAAACAACATAAAACAGGTCAGGACTGTTACAGCAGGACATCTTAAATATACAGTATCTGGATTAGCTTGGATCTGCATGAATATTCAAGCTAGATGCTACCTGAACAAGACGAGCCTTACATTAAAGAAATGTTATGAGTCCTACACTAAAGACCTTTTATGAGCCCAAGCCCAAAAAAGCCCAAATGATTATGCCTTTATCCAATACATATGATAGGCTATACCGCACATTACACTCTACAGAAAAACAGAAAAGCACATAGATGTATGCTCTCGGGGAAATAAAGGAAACAAGCTCCAGTAATATTTTTGAGTGTGGACTGTATTTATGTACTGTATTGTATAATGGACTGTATTTATGTACTGTATTGTATAATGGACTGTATTTATGTACTGTATTGTATAATGGACTGAAATTACACACTTCTTTCAAACCATGAAGAATGTGCAATGCTAGTGCAGGACATGCAGCCTACAAATGTATAGGCTAGAGAATTTATTTACATTTTGAGTAATAATAGGGCCTATTTTACATTTTAATAATTAGTAGGCTGATGCATTAACTTTTCATAATATTTCCCCACATTTTGTGCGTACTAGTCTACCTCCTACTTTCTCTATTGTTGCTTCATTCCTTCCTCGCTCTCAACAGTTAAAGGAAATATGTTTTGTTGTCCTTATCTTCATTATTGTAATGGCATGTTTGAATAATATAGTAGACTACCAGAGAAGGATGCAGGCGGCTTTCACTTCACTAGGATTGAATGGTAATGGGTCTGAATAAATAACTGCTATAGCCTATCACCATCGTGCGTTCTCTTCCTTCTATTTAACATTCAGCAAACAAGAGCAAGCTTGCATCCCTCTTTGAATAGTCTCTTAGTATAAGTAATGCTGGAAAAAATGGCCAACAAGCTATTCTAGCTTTTCCTGGGACTCCACAAAAGTTAAGAAGGAGAGAGGCCAGAGGAGAGCAGCTGTGTAATTGCCGAAAGAGAATGGTGAACTGTCCAACAATCTTGAGGACGATCTATTTTAGATGCAATTTGAATGGAATTGATTGAAAGAGAGAAAGGCTTTAACAAAGAGTGCTCGCCTCCGCACTGATTTAAAGCAAAGATATTCGAGTGATAGGCTGTTTTAAAATTCTGCAGATGCAAAAAAATATGTTTATCTATACAATAAGGTGACCCCGAAAGCCAGATGGAGATGTGTAAATTAGCAACACATTCATAATAATCTATCATTCAGATGTATTAGGCCTAATATTACTGTACCATAGGCTATGTTGAAGCAAATTTCCCTGTCTCAAGAAAAAAAGTTACCAGCTGATGAGATGATACATGCATTCATTGTGAACTATGCTCCATACAGCGCTGTTTGCCCCCACCCTGAGCGTTGATTATTGATCATGCAGATAGGAGAGCACAGAAGGCCGTAGATAAGCCATATTTAGACATTGCATATAATTTAACAGTTCCATTTCACATAATGCTGTTCATAGAAATAATGTATTATAATTCACCGGTTTCTCACAGTTTTTTATCCCGGGAAATGGGAGTGGGTATGGGTGGGAAATCTCGGTAACCCGGTTCCTGCTATTAAACCCCAGTATAGACATGAGAAGATCTGCTTATAAAACATTATTTATAGTTCAACTATTACAGTAAGCACACACACACACACACACACACACACACACACACACACACACACACACACACACACACACACACACACACACACACACACACACACACACACACACACACACACACACACACACACACACACACACACACACACACACACACACACACGCACCTGTCTCCATGGGAAGTGACACAATGGGAAGTGGGAACCCCCTATGGACAGCTTTACCACATCAAATATTAATGTTGGGATTCAATTCAACATTTAATCTACTTACCAATTATGAAATACACACACACACCACACACAGTCAGTGTCTCACACACACGCACACACACACACACACACACACACACACACACACACACACACACACACACACACACACACACACACACACACACACACACACACACACACACACACACACACACACACACACACACAGGCAACAAAAAACATGGTTTTACATGACCCCTTAGATAGTAGTGAGAAGGATAACACTATGGTCACATTAGAATGAATCATTGAGAGGAGGATGTATGCGCTGGTTTGTGAGTGTATGGGTGTGTGTTTTGGACTCTTACCATGGCAGTGCTAGGGGGAGGCCACAGCAGATGTTCCCCAGCTCAGTGCATCCTTGGTGGGCTTGGCTGCACGTCCAGGTCCCCTGCCTGCCCTGATCCTAGATCCTACGGAGAGAGAGAGAGAGGATCTCTCACACTGAGACCTGCCCACCTGCTCACAGCAACGCTGCCAACATACACAGACACCCTGCCCGCTCTATGCCAACTACAGTGCTCTATGATAGACTTGGTTAGAGCAGGAAGGGCAGAGGGAGAAATGGACAGAGACAAAGAGAGACAAGGTGATAGAGAGAAGATAGATATATAGACACTCTCTGCTACATCACAACTGCTCAGACACAGAGTCCCTGTCTTTCTATCCCACAAGTCTCTTGTCTGTCCACTTCCCATCCAAACAACAGAGGCAGCGCATACTAAGCTACTCTGAGAATTACATTTTTGTATCAAGCAGTGTCTGCTACCTGTATGTTGTTACACCCCTTACAAAAAAATATTTCCGTTTTGAAATTGCAGTTAAAGAGCAGTAACTACAGCCGACTGTGGTATTTTGGACGCTGCACTCTGACTGTTAGTTTTAGGACAGAACATCGGGAGTCTGTCTACTGGATACAGAGTCTACCGTTGTTCTGTCCCAAAACTATCTGACTGTAATCTTTTTTCTACTACTGTAGTAACTTGGGAAGTGTTAAGTAATAACTGTGTAATAAGTAACACAACATACTGTATTATTTCAGTAACTTAGCAGTTGTTAGAATTATTTTTTTTCATATTGTAGCCTCGGTAAAGATTTGGTAAAAATACACAAAACAACTGAAACAGCTGGAGAGTCAATAACAGACTACAATACAGTTGATATCCTGCCTGAATCTGTGTACCTGCCATGACTTTAAGCAGGCGAAAATATTAGATTTAGATTAGATGAGTTTATTAGTCACATGCACAGGTCAAAATCAGCATGTCACTAACAGGTCAATAAGAAATGACTATCGGTGCATTGAGTTTGATAGTTAGCTAGCAGGGTAGCCTGGATAACTAACGTTAACGATGATGCAACTTACCTTACTTACTCTGTTAGAAATCACGGAATAATTGAGAAAAATATGCATTTAGCAACTGTCAACATTAGGATAATGAATGTATATTTTTTAATAGTTATTTGTTCCTCTGATCAGTATCTTCCTGACTCTCTCACTCTCTAACGCTAGAAGTTTTGTCCCAGAAAGTGTTCCGTCAGACCACAAACATCTGGGTCGCAAAATATTTAGAAAAATACAACTCCCAACTTTCAATTCTTCTAACCTCCAAAGAAATACGCCATACTTGTAGTTTAAGCCTAATTGGGAATCATTGCTAAAGAAAATTACAAAACTACTACTCCCATAAACCACAACGTTAAACACGGAAAGATCGCTCACGTTTCCTGCCTCAGCAGCAGAGTTGTGTCTAGAGACAGGGAAGACCGAACAACACCATAACCTCAACCAACTCTACAATGAAACTACCACCAATAGTATCCTCTCTCGAGGTCGGCTTCTTCACGATACTGCTGGTAAGGAACTTCAATTGGGCTTCGACAGCTAACTTACACGTCCTCGTATTTCAAGTGCGGTCGGTCCGGTTTCACAAACAGTTAGCTAACATTAGAATTATGGGCATTCGTTTTTCAAAGTGATAGCTACTTTTGTCAATCACAAATTAAAGATGTATTGAACATGAATTGAGTCTTTACATTACTGTACCTAGCTAACGTTAACTGGCTAAAATATCTAGTCGGCAAACCAGGTTAATTGAGATCAGCTAGCTGGCTAGCTAAGCTTGGTAACGTTAGCTAACTGTTAGTTAGCAATGTAGAGACATGAGTCATGACCCTCCTTTTCTGTGATCACTCGCCTTACTCTGCCCTGTTATGTTAACTAGCTAGCTAACGACTGTGCAAGTCCAAATCAGTATCTTATTCTAGATGCATGGTGAATCTTAAATCCACGTATCATTGATTGTGTGAGCTAACGTTAGCTATCAGACTTGGCTATATTTGCTGTTTGTTTAACTTACCTAGCTAGCTAGCCAACAGCTAATGTTGTAGTTGTCTTGCTTGCTAACATATGTAGCTAACTAGCCAGGTCGTGGGACGGTGCCACAAGTTAGTGAATTTAGCCATAATCGTGTTGCGGAATGATGGAGCCGGTTGGCGAATTCCTCTGTTGTGGCTCACTCCTATTGGCTGACAACCCGGAACTGATCAAAGCTCTATTTTGCTGCTCAGGATATCGGCCTATTACAGTGTAAACTTTCTTTACAGTCAGTCAGGGATTTAAACTGTCATATACTTGTTAATCAGCACGATTCATAGCTTTTATAATGGCTTCTAATCTATAAACTGGAAGATGTCTAGAAAGTATCTACAAATATGTCTGTATTCATTAAAAAAAATTAGGGAATAGGCCTGTCTCGTCACCGTCACATACTTAAACCAGAGACAGTGGAAACATTTAATTACTGAAATATCTCTTGTTAAACTGAAGCTGTTGTCGCCCAGCAGACATGCAGACGAGTGTCACAGCCAGGCTGCTGTGAGATGACATCACTATACGCAATACCACTAGTCCTGTATTAGTTGACCCCAGAAATAGTGTGTGTACATTTTGTACATACAACCACATCCGCCACCACTCAGCCTTCTCTCTTAAGTGCTATATTACAGTGCATATTACAAACCACAGTAAAGACAGCTTCTCCTGTTAACACTGACTGTCACCTTAAACGCATACTGTACATACATACACAGTGCCCTCTGTAATTATTGGGACAGTGAAACATTTCTTCTTCTTTTGGCTTTACACTCCAAAAGTTTGGATTTGAGGTTATTTCATTTGAGGGTATTTTCATCCATATTGGGTGAACTGTTGAGAAATTACAGCACTTTCTGTACATGTTCCCCCCATTTTAGGGGACCAAAGGGCAAATAAAATGTTATTTGTCACATGCGGCGAATACTTAAAAAATGTAAGTAGAGCCGCACACTCTAGGAGCTCAGATGCAATAATTTAATAACCTCATATTCAACGTTTTGACAGACAAACTGTCTTCAGCAGGGTATAATCACAAACACTGCGGGGTGTCAAAGGACACACACACAGGTGTCTGTAATCATGGTGTGGCCTGATATCATTGGTTCATTCTCATATATAAAAATAACATACCAAAAACATGAATGGATAGCATTCCATCTTAGATACAATTTGCCTACCTAGGCCTACAAAACATTTACAATAGCAAAATCACAAGAAAGGCTTCAGATTAAAGTCTACGTTGAAACCAAGAGGAGCAAGGGTCTTTAAATTAAAGATCCAGGCAGCCTCTCGTTTTAACAATAAATTGTCGAGGTCACCCCCTCTCCTAGGGAGGGTGACATGTTCGATGCTGATATAACGTAGTGACATGCGCCGAATACAACCGGTGTAGACCTTACTGTGAAATTCTTACTTACAAGCACTTAACCACACAACTACTGATCACTACTACTGACTACACCTACTGACCACAACAACAAAACAACTGACCACAACTACAGGCCACAATCATACAACTACTGATAACAACTACTGACCAAAACTACCGACTACAACTACTGAACCCCGCAAAGTATCACCACAACAACACAACTACTGACCACAACCACACCATTACTGACCACAAAACTATGGACCACACAACTACTGACCACAACTACTGATTACAACCACACGTTTACTGACCACAACAACACAACTACTGACCACAAAACTACTTAACGCTTCTGACCAAAACTGAAACCACAAAAGATACTGACCAAAACTACTGATCACAACCAAATAACTGCTGACCGCAACTACTGACGACACAACTACAGATCACAACTACTGACCAAAACTATTGACCACTACTGACCACAACTACTGATCACAACTACTAACAGCACCAACTAAACTGACCACAACCACAAAACTACTGACCAAAACTACTATCCACAAGTACTGACCACAACCACAAAACTACTGAACCACACATCTACTTATCAAAACGGCTGACCAAAAACTACTGAACCACACATCTACTTATCAAAACGACTGACCAAAACTACTGAACCACACATCTACTTATCAAAACGACTGACCAAAACTACTGAACCACACATCTACTTATCAAAACGACTGACCAAAACTACTGATCACTATTGACCACAACTGCTGACTAACTACTGACCACGACCAAAAAAAGAATCACCACAACTAATGAACCTCCCTACTACTTACCCAAACTATTGATAAAAATCACACAAGTACTGACCACAACTACTTACAGAAATGACTGACCATTACTGAACGTAGGGACATGTGCCGAATACAACCGGTGTAGACCTTACCGTGAATTGCTTACTTACAAGCACTTAACCACACAATGCAGTTCAAGAAATAGAGTTAAGAAAATATTTACTCAATAAACTAAAGTAAAAAAAAGTTACACAAGATATTTACATAACAATAACAAGGCTATATACAGGGGGTACCGAGTCAATGTGCGGGGTACAGGTTAGTCAAGGTAATTTGTAAAGTGACTATGCAAAGATAATAAACAGAGAGTAGCAGCAGTGAAAAAAACAAAGGGCGGGGGTGTCAATGTAAATAGTCCGGGTGGCCATTTTATTAATTGTTCAGGAGTCTTATGGCTTGGGGGTAGAAGCTGTTAAGGAGGCTTTTGGACTTGGCACTCTGGTACCGCTTGCCGTGCGGTAGCAGAGAGAACAGTCTATGACTTGGGTGACTTTAGCATTTGGGGGGTGTGATATTTGTCCATCTAACTTTCTCACTCATCATTATTCACGATTCATTCAGGATTATCTGTAATCATGGTAGCATCCACATTAATGTAGAAGTGTTTAGAAACATATTCTATTCTTATTTTCAATTAAAGCAACTCCAAAATTACACACTACATTATTTACCATTCATTTCTATTGGGCACAAAATAAACTGAAAATCAACCAAAACAAACAGCAAATGCATCCAACAAATGTGTAGAGTCACAAGCTTGATGTAGTCATTGCGTGCTAGGAATATGGGACCAAATACTTAACTTTGTAATACTTTAATACACATATAAGTGAATTTGTTCCAATACTTTTGGTCCCCTAAAAGGGGGCGACTATGTAGAAAAAGTGGTGTAACTTCTAAACGGTTCACCCAATATGGATGAAAACACCCTCAAATGAAAGCTCACGATCTGCACTTTAACCCCACAGTCATTGCTTGATTTCAAACTGTTGGAGTTTACAGCCATAAGAAGAAAACATGCTTCACTGTCCCAATAACTACGGAGGGCACTGTGACCGTGTCTCTCGTCTTAGAATACACACCTTTGAAAGCTACTTAAGAGGGTGTGTCTTCCACCACACACACCGTTTTTGGATGAGTCAAACGACTGATGTTAGATAAAGCTTAGTTATCTGAATGTCCTCATTGACAGGATGCTACTGAGACACTGGTTTAGAGGGGTTCCCTTAGTATTAATACATGGGAAAGTCCAGGCCATGCTTAACTTAGCCCCAGTCTATATCCTAGCCACAGCCCTGTCTTCTGTCCTAAGCTCAACTATCAGTCTAGTGACTGGCTCTTGTTGCTGTTTTTGTGTGAAGTTATGGTGGTAGCAGAGAATTGGATTGCGCTGTCATAGGACTCGGAAATGCTTGCTGAGATACAGAGAATTACGTTTGATCTTCCAGGGAATGTGAGACTCGGCGTAGTTGAGCATCTCCAGTAACACCACTCTCCATCAACGATGGTGGATGAATGAAGATGTCTTACTCAGGCCGTTTACCATTGGAAAAAATTGTCACAGTTCCAATCTGCTTAAGGGGTGGCTATCCCATACACACAAATGCGATAGCAGCTGGGTCTGGTCTGCTTAGTTCATGGACTGTATATGAACCAGAAAATATTATGCAATGTGATATCTCACTTCTACTTCTTTCTCTGCCTCCGTGTCCAGTGTATGACACTGTCCTGGTCGCTCTAGTCCATGGGGAAGTTTGACTTTGACCCTGAGAACAGAGTCCTCTGTTCCACATCACCTGTGGCGTCAACGTCCATCAGAGAACTGAGATATCTGGATCTCAACAGGACTCATATGGATCAAATCTAAATAAATAATAGAAAGGGAGGGAGCCAAAGAGAAAGACAGATGGTTTCTCACCTGTTTGCCTGGTCTGGAAACAGCAACAAGGGAATTAATGGAAACAATAGGACAGCAGCTTTAGAACTTCCTCCGTTAACGCTGCAAACACTGACTGTCTAGTGGTTGTTTTTGGACTGGGCTCATGTCACATCTGTGTGAGAGACAGGTTCTAGCCATATCATCCCCCTCATTAACCCTTTCTTCTCCGGCTCTAGGTGACTGGTCTCTCCACTCCAGGCCAGGCTGAAATTACCAGTCTAGACACAGGAAACATTGAAGACATCCTCAGTAAGACATTGTCTGTGACAGGGTATAGAGACATCTCTGTGGTTCTCATCTATCCCGCTTTCTTTTTCCATCTCATCTATCCCGCTTTCTTTTTCCATCTCTGTGTCATTTCCTCCCTCTCGCCATCCTCTCTCCCTCTCTCTATCATCTCTCCCTGTATTGCCCTATCTTGTGTTGTCTCCTTCCTCAACGCCTCATGGCTGTTTGACTGTATGAATAACACTAATGATTCACCCACGAACCTCCCTTGTCTATGAGTATGTGTAAATGTACTTTAATTCCTGTGTGTTTGACGTTGTTGTAAAACAGTGGGTGTAACGTGTTTTTTTCCTCACAGACAATGCTGGAGTGGCGTTGGTTAATTTCTATGCAGACTGGTAAGTGTGTTAGTTCTCCTGTGAACATTTGTCCTCTCCTACTCAATTGTCTGTTTGCATACATTTTCTTTGTGTCCACATCAGTTGTTTGCCGTGTGTGTGTGTTTAATGAATTAGAATTCCAACATGCTTTAGTGGCATCATGGCTGGAGAGTAATGCAATGTGGCCAAAGCAATTACAGTATGACAGTTCCTCCAAAGGGTAACAATATCAAATCTAATTTGGATAAGCAAATTATACCCACATTCTCCCACCTCTCCTCCCAGGTGTAGATTCAGCCAGATGCTCCAGCCTATCTTTGAGGAGGCATCGAACATCGCGAGGGAGGAGTTTCCTGATGTCACTCAGGTGGTGTTTGCGCGCGTCGACTGTGATCAGCACTGTGAGTGACACGCTCGTACACACACAGGATTTCAATCCATAACATAACTTTTGGTTTTCCTAAACTCTGTAAAGTAATCTGATTACTTTTAGTTCATTTTACGTTACTTTCCCCTTAAGAGGCGTTAGGAGGAGATAAAAAATGTATGTTGCATTTTACTTTATGGGTTATGTAGGCTTCTTCTAAACCATTGCTTTCTACTTCAATACAGATAATCATACGATTAGGCTATATCTTTACATTAAAATCCATAGTCGGTCAGATTCCCGGTCGTTCCAATTCATGTAATTCTCTTGATCTTCAAGAATAGGATATAGCAATATAGATAAACCAAATTGTTTAACCTGAGCATGACCCTAAAACCAAGGACTTATTAGCCTACTCTGTTTATGATTTTGTTGTCATTGAGGACTGATTGGGCTCATTGCTTCAAGTTGAAAAGGAAATTCTGCTCTCATGGAATGGCATGCTTTGAACACTAACGAAAAGTGTGTGTGTAAAAATGAATAACATATGCTACATTTGCTATAGGCCTATTGTTTAAGCTTTTGTTGGTGACACTCTGATATCTCTATCATTTGCTATAGGTCTATTGTTTAAGCTTTTGTTGGTGACACTCTGATATCTCTATCATTTGCAGCTCTTTAAGTTGATCAGAAGTGTGCGGGTTTGAGCATGTGTCCAATAGGCCTATGGACATATTTTTTTTCATCGGCATGAATTAGATAGAGCAATAAAAGCCCCACTTGTGGTCTTGTTAAATTAAACTTGTTTTTGATAGCATGTGGAGCACAATACCATGGAGGATTTTAGAATGGAGGCGCCTCCTCAAACGTTTATTCCACAGACTGATCCACACTATGCAGCTGCAAGAGCGCATTTTTCACTGCCTGTCCACTGGTCGCAAAAACATTGATTGATAGGCAGCTTTAACTTCTTCAATTCAACCATTATTGGGTTAAAAATCACATGTTCGTTTGCCACAGCCATCCCCAACAACCACAATCCGTGAGGATAGCTAAATGAGAGAGCAGCAGTGTGATTCACATCATTGCGCTGTGTAGATATCAATAACACTACGAGGTACGACATCCTTACCTCCAAGTGTTTATTCAAGTCAAATGTATCATCTTTGGATGCCAACAGCAGTCAAATCAAAATCACATTTTATTTGTCACATTTTTTGTAAACAACAGGTGTATAGCCACTGCCTGTTCACCCCGCTACCATCCTGAAGGCGAGGTCAGTAAGGTGCATCAAAGCTGGGACGAGAGACTGAAAAACAGCTTCTATCTCAAGGCCATCAGACTGTTAAAACAGCCATCACTAACACAGAGAGGCTGCTGACTACATACAGACTTGAAATCACTGTCAACTTTAATAAATGGATCACTAGTCACTTTAATAATGCCACTTTAATAATGTTTACATATCTTACATTACTCATCTCATATGTATATACTGTATTTTATACCATCTATTGCACGTTCCCTTTGCCGCTCGGTCATCGCTCATCCATATATTTATATGTATATATTCTTATTCCATCCCTTTATATTTGTGTGTATTAGGTAGTTGTTGTGGAATTGTTAGATTACTTGTTAGATATTACTGCACTGTCGGAACTAGAAGCACAAGCATTAACATCTGCTAACCATGTGTATGTGACCAATAACATTTGATTTGATTTGATAGACTAACAGTAAAAGGCTTACTTGCGATCCCTTCTCAACTATGCAGAGACAAAATAGAAAACATATATAATAACACAAGGAATAAATCCACAATGAGTAAGGATAACATGGCTATATACACAGGGTACCAGTACTGAGTCGATGTCCAGGGGTACGAGGTAATTGAGGTAGATATGTACATATAAGTAGGGGTAACGTGACTAAGCAACAGGATATGTAATAAACAGTAGCAGCAGTGTATGTGAGTCAAGCGAGTTAGTGCAAAAAGGGTCAATGCAGATAGTCCGGGTAGCTATTTGGTTAACTATTGATCAGTCTTATGGCCTGGGGGTACAAGCTGTTCAGGGTCCTGTTGGTTCCAGACTTGGTGCATCAGTACCGTTTGCCATGCGGTGGCAGAGAGAACAGTATATGATTTGGGTGACTAGAGTCTTTGAGAATTTTTATAGGGCCTTCCTCTGACACTGCCTTGTATAGAGGTCCTGGATGGCAAGGAGCTCGACCCCAATGGTGTACTGGGTCGTACGCACTACCCTCTGTAGCGCCATGTGGTGGGATGCCAAGCAGTTGCCATACCAAGCGGTGATGCAGTCAGTCAAGATGCTCTCAATGGTGCAACTGTATAACTTTTTGAGGATCTGAGGGCCCATGCCGACTCTTTTCAGCCTCCTGAGGGGGAAGAGCCGTTGTTGTGCCTTCTTCACCACTGTGTTGGTGTGTGTAGACCATGTTAATATCTTATTGATGTGGAGGAACTTGAAGCTCTCGACCTGCTCCACTACAGCCCTGTCGATGTTGTGCCTTCTTCACCACTGTGTTGGTGTGTGTAGACCATGTTAATATCTTATTGATGTGGAGGAACTTGAAGCTCTCGACCCGCTCCACTACAGCCCTGTCGACGTGGATGGCGGCGTGCTCGGCCCTCTGTTTCCTGTAGTCCATGATCAGCTCCTTTGTCTTGCTCTTAATAAAGCCTTCATTTGTTTGTTGCAGTCGCACCATTAGAAGGACTGTATGCTACAAAAGCCTATTCCTGCTCTTTTCCTGCAAACCATCAAAATGCATTTGTTGGTCATCATAGTGGTCTTTGATTTGTGGTCCAACAAACTTAAACTGTTTTTTCAATGCTGATTTGAATGTCGTTGAGAAAACAGAAAGGTGTCATCATCCTTTCTGAATTTAAAAGTAATCCTAGAAGTGGGATTTTTCAAAAATCTGTAATTTGATTACAATATTTTAGCTGGTAACGGATTACAGTTCGTTTTTTGTAATCAGTTACTCCCCACACACACAACACACACACAGACGTTTGATAGGCACATCCTTTGAGATAAAGCAAATTAAAGGGAATTATTGATGACCTGCAAACCGTTTGAAGACTAATGACAAAACTGCTGCTGCCTGTGAAGACTGGAGCTTAGAGACACCCTGCAGTGAGACTGACACCTGCCAAACACACAGCACTATGAGAATATTTACTCTCAGTGGGGGGCAGCTTTCATCTGAGGGATCAGGGGCTGACTGACGGCTGTGTCTTTAGACAGCTTTAAACACCCTCTATCTGTCTTTTACTCTTTCACCTTTTTTCCATCCCCGTTTCTATCCATCCTTTTTTCTGATTTTCTCTACCTGCCTCTTTTCCTTCATTCCCCTTTCCTTTGTCCGCCTTTCTCCCCCTCTACCTCATTCTATATTAAACTCTGTCTTTATTCACCCCTCTCTCCCGCTCTCTGTCTCTCTAGCTGACATAGCTCAGCGCTACAGGATCAGTAAGTACCCTACGTTGAAGTTGTTCCGTAATGGGATGATGATGAAGAGGGAGTACAGGGGTCAGAGGTCAGTCACAGCCATCGCTGACTTCATCCGCCAGCAGAAGGTTGATCCCATTAAAGAGATACACAGTCTGGAAGAGGGCAACACTGTGGATGTGAGTATCAGGCACACACAAGTCAGTGTGTTGTTATCCAGTGTGCTATCAGTGTGTTGAAAATGTAAAAGGTGTGCCTCAGGGATCTGTTCTAGGACCATTCCTAATCTAAATATTGAATAATAATAATAATTTATTACATTTGTACAGCGCTTTTCATTATACAGAATAATCTCAAAGTGCATAAAAGTAAAAAATGTAAACCAAATAGAAGAAAAAAAAGACAACTATACAGGGCAACTGACACAAAGAACACAGCTGACGGGACAATGACACCAAGGACCTATCAACAGAAAGCCTCCTAAAGATTTGAATATGACTGTCCTCAAAAATGAATTGGTACTGAACCAGGAAATATGTCTCTCTCTCTCTGCAGAGGGACAGGCGTAACATTATTGGTTACTTTGATCAGAAGGATTCTGAGAACTACCACACGTTTGAGAAGGTGGCCAACATCCTCCGAGACGACTGTGTGTTTCTCGCTGCCTTCGGGTGAGTCAAGCCTCTTCAGACCAACCTTAGGGTCTACGAAACATTTATAATATAGTTTATATGTTTTTGGTCTGGCATTTGAGTAATCTTTTAATCTTTCCTTTCCTCTGTCCCTCCAGTGACGTGTCCCAGACAGAGAGGTTCAGTGGTGATAATGTGATCTATAAACCGATGGGGGAGACTGTTCCTGACATGGTGTACCTGGGCTCACTAACCAACTTTGACCTAACCTACGCTTGGGCGCAGGACAAATGTGTCCCTCTGGTCCGCGAGATCACCTTCGAAAACGGAGAGGTGCGTTCTCTACCTCTTTTTCTTCTCTCCGTTTGATCCAGTCCAAATGAATTCATTTAGGTTTTGGGCTAGCCCCGGTCTACACACCGCTGGGAGTCGTCTTCCAGGTCTGGCCTGGCTTCTTCCCCTACAGCAGCCCCACCATAATGTTATCCTGTCCTTATCTCTTTGCTCATTCATTGTCATATGAATAGAGGGGTGTGCTTTTCCCATTGTTACTTGGCCTGGGATGGCATCCACCGACAGCTGCGCCATTTGCCGACAACAAGGCATAGACACACACACCTGAATCTCCCACTGACCCGTTAAGGCTTCGAGATGCTTCCCAGCCGAAACAGTTTCTGAACAGTTTGTGCATACATTACATTTTGTGACGTTTTTGTTCATTTTGGACCCCGGCAAGGGTTTTATCTGCTGTTTTGGGCACACTATTTCTTTTCTTGAGGCAATCCGAAGTCGGTAGCCAAAGTCTACGCCCCCTAGTCACAGATTGGTCAACAGTAGGTATTCTTCAATGAAGTGCCTGTTGTCATTCAACGAGATGACCCGTGCTCATACTACACCAAACATCTTAGTCAGATGCAAAATTGCGCAACTAAGATCTCCTCTGCAAAAATGTCAACATTAATGACAGATTTCTTGAGTTATTTTAGATTAACTCTGACTATTGAAGAAGTGTATAGGGGCGTCTCAAAATGGACAAACAGTACTATTGCTTTTTTTCTCATTTTTCAAGCGAAGGTCTTTTAAGGGAGTATGCGAGCCCATCGTTTGGTTCGGCTCGGTGCCAGACGAACTGAAGCATGCTGACGCCTTCACTCTTCTTCCTCTTCCCTGTGTGTATGTGTGTGTGTTCCAGGAGCTGACTGAAGAGGGGATCCCATTCCTCATCCTGTTTCACGTGAAGGAGGACACAGAGAGCTTGGAGAAGTTCCAGCACGAGGTGGCACGCCAGCTCATCAGCGAGAAAGGTAGTGTGTTTGTCTTAAAAGTCTGTTTGTGGCCCAATCACCTGGGGAAATAACAGGGTGTGCCACAGGGTTCAGTGCTGGGACCATTGTTACTCTCTCTCTTTGTTCTATTTATTTGTGTTGTGTTTCATCCCAGCCAGGGACAGAGTTGCATTATATTTGTTAGATAACTGTACTATTATAGTCATGGTAATATCTTCTTAATAAATAATATAAATTATATTAATTACTATCCCCTCCTGCCTAGGATCTATAAACTTTCTGCATGCGGACTGTGAAAAGTTCCGTCACCCACTGCTGCACATCCAGAAGACGCCAGCAGACTGTCCTGTCATTGCTATAGACTCCTTCAGACACATGTATGTGTACCCTGAGTTCAGAGACATTGAGTAAGTACAACCTCTCTACTTTCTTTCACCTGTCTCTGGTTGAATTTTATTTTTACCTCTTAGCCATTTGGCCAACTATTTGGGGCACCTTGAGTGGTTCTCGACCGGTTCCAACTGACATTTCTGTGTTCAGCATGCTCTGTGTATGGCGCAGCATCAATTAATGTGCACTCTGTGAAAGGTCTGGTTGTCCCGCTTCGAACGCCGTCTCCGATGACCTGCAGTATGTGAAATCTGACACATCATTTACATGGAGAGCGACACGTCACATTTTCTGGCCTGTCCAGACAAAGGATAGATTTGCTCTGGCTGTGGAGCTCGCAGCTACAATTGTGATACGGCTTATGGAACGTTTGTCAGACCATGAGACATTAATTGTTAATCCAAAAGTATATATTTTTGATACTTCAAGGGGTCTTACAATTCAAACTCAAATAGTAAAATGATCCTTGGTATTGCTTTCTTAAAACCCCAAAAACTATAAACGCAACATGCAACAATTTCAAAGATTTACAGTTCATATAAGGAAATCAGTCAATTGAAATTAATTCATTAGGCCCTAATCTATGGATTTCACATGACAGGGAATACAGATATGCATCTGTTGGTCACAGATACCTTAAAAAAAAGGTAGGGGTGTGGATCAGAAAACCAGTCCGTATCTGGTGTGACCGCCTTTTGCCTCATGCAACGTGACACATCTCCTTCGCATAGAGTTGATCAGGCTGTTGATTGTGGACTGTGGAATGATGTCACACTCCTCTTTAATGGCCGTGCCAAGTTGCTGGATTTTGGTGGGAACTGGAGAACGCTGTTGACATCATCAAACTGCTCGCACACACAACGCCATACACGTGGTCTGTGGTTGTATGGCCGGTTGGACATACTGCCAAATTCTCTAAAACGACATTGGAGGCAGCATATGGTAGATATTTTAACATTCAGTTCTCTGGTGGACTTTCTTGTAGTCAGTGGCCTTTTATTGTACCCAGCACAAGGTGCACCTGTGTAATGATCATGCTGTTTAATCAGCTTCTTGTTATCCCACGCCTGTCAGGTGGATGGATTATTTTGGCAAAGAAGAAATGCTCACTAATAGGGATGTAAACACATTTGAGAGAAATAAGCTTTTTGTGGGTATGGAACATTTCTGGGATCTTTTATTTCAGCTCATGGAACCAACACGTGTTGCGTTTTTATATTATTATTCAGTGCAACCCCCCCCCCCCCCCCCCCCAGTTTAGACAGGACTTAGACTCTTATGGGTTAACAAATCAATAATGAATGATCTTTGTGATGGTGTTTATTTAATGGATTTTAACAGTTAAATTGTGGTGTTTGTGTCTTTTTGTTTTTACATAGTCTACAGTTACATAAACAAATGACAATGCTATTGTTTTTATTTGAAATGCATTTTCTTTTGTATTTTGTTACCTTCAAAAACACAACCAAGTGATTATTTTTGCGATAGCATATATGAAGTGTATTTATTAGACTGTTAGAATGTTGATGTCCAAAAGGCTCGTCATTGGCTTGAGGGGTTGTCCCTCGAGGCCAGGCTTTTCTAATGTTCATTTGTGTCTGACTTGAGTGACAGTATTTGAGATGGCTCATTATCGTTGTCATTAGATTATTTAGATCTGTATGTTGAAAATCTGCATTTGTCAAATATAATACATTCCATTACACACACACACACACACAGTCCACAGATTATAATAGAAATGTCACACCTTCTAGATAATTCTTCTATTGACGGCCCTGGACACCGGAGCTAATGTGACATGACTTGGCACGTGCAATTAGTGTTAACTAATCGAATGTAATTTCATCTAATCTATTTTACCCCCCATCTAAGCCCCTCCCCCACCACTCCCCCTATCACCTCTGTGATCAGACAGACAGAGCCCTGAGGTCTGACACCCGCTTCAACTAATTACATGACATGACATTCACTACCTCCTCCTCTGGATGTCTGTGGCTGTGTTTGCGTTCTCCCTCCCTCTGTCACCGAGATCAAATTATTTCATTAGCTGTGTGTGTGTGTGGTGTCTGCAGCCACCTCTAACATGCAGAGACAGCTTTGATATGGGACCCGCTCTGATGTGATATCACTTTATGACCTTCTGTCATCAACCACACTTCAGTAATGTCATTGGTAGACCTAATGATTATATTAATGTGTGTGCGTAGGATCCCTGGGAAGCTGAGGCAGTTTGTTCTGGACCTCCACTCTGGGAAGTTACACAGAGAGTTCCACCACGGCCCAGACCCGACAGACAGCACACCTGGACAGGTCAGAACACCTCACAAGCATACTAGTACACCGTCATTATGTGTGTATAAAACGGTGTCATTGCCGTAGTAGAGGGAGGTGTGTGTATATAAATGTGTTATTTCATCAGGAGGAGATCGGTGAGGTGGCCAGTAACCCACCAGAGAGTTCCTTCCAGAAGTTAGCCCCCAGTGAGACGCGCTACACACTCCTCAGGGACCGTGATGAACTGTGACCGCAACGACTTTACCACAACCCTGACCTATGACCCACGACCCCATGGCATGCCCCTGAGTCCGTGTCCAGAGTCAGGACAGGCCAGCGGGGTGGGACAGCAACACCCCAACTTACCCCCAACACCCTTAATGGAGAGAGGGGATAAGGAAGAGCAGAGAGTAGGTTAAATCCATGACAGCCGTGTTGGAATAACCTATATTTTCATAACTCTTACGTGTACAAGTTTTTATTTTAGATAAAAAGGATGAAACCAGAAGAAGAAAATGGTGGGGGGGGGATTAGGACAAAAAAGAAGCAAAGCGTTTTAACTTTTATTTTTGGAGCTTGTAAATAATAATAGTGCTTGTGCTGAGTGAGCGTTGGTCTGTGTCATCCTGATCTAAATTAAAAACAGATTACTTTAGGTTCAAAAACATGTAGCACCCTTTTTTTCCCTTTTTTTGACGAGTGAGATCCCTTGCTCCGGTTTTTCAGTCTCATTACGGTTCTTATCTGTGGGTAGTCCAGCTCAGTCCCGTTTGGGTGAGAGAGGGTTCTGGTCCTGGAGGACTACAGTGTCTCGGCTGCATCTCAATAGTTTACCCTCCTCGTCTCCTTTCCTTTATTTAAACTGACGTGAAAGCATATTTCTGGCAGGTATCCACCATGCTGCTTCCACCTATCCTATGATTTCAAATAGGAGTAATGAGAGGAGACGAGGAAAGGAACACATTGTAGAGTATTGAGATGCAGCTTTCTTCTCCCTGGTACTAAACTCATGCAACTGATTGGCCAGAGAGCCTATTCACCTAAGTCACGTTCAGGATGCACAAAATGTTTAGAAACAATGGAGGTACTACCATAAACTGTCCAATAGTTAAATGTTTGTTTCCATTGTCAGTCAGAAAAGCATTTTCTCCCTTTTGTACTTGAACGTGCCCCAGATCTGCAATACTGACTCAGACGGTAGTTCCTAAAGACTGAGAGGTGTCAGCCAGACACTGCTGCTCTAGAGGACAGGAGGGGAACCTCACACTGAAGGAGAAAAATCAGACTCTGGGCTGCATCTCAATCCTCTACAGTAGCTTCTTCTCTATCTGCACTGGTCTGACACAGGCCAGGCCATGCCCACTTAGCAACAAGTCCAGGTGACAGCAATATGGAAGAAGCTGACCTGGAAAGTATCCTTATTTCACCTGTCACTCAAATCAGTTCAGATGGAGCAATGAAAGGAGACGAGGAGTATTGAGACGCATGTTGTGTGTTTATTTATAGTACTGTGTGTACAGTCCCTCCCTAGAACCCAACTGTACCCTGATCTGACCAGTCACGGAGGGAGGGAGGTAGGGTTAAAGGGGAAGAAATCTCATTTCTAAATCAGTCATCTCGGAGAGGGAGAAAATAAAACAAGTAAATGAAACCATTTTACAGGATGTTGTGTGTTGAGTCTGTTTGTTCAGTTCTACAGAGAAGACTCTTGAGACACACACACACACAATTCCTTCATCAGAAGCAGATTTTATTGGTTTTCTTTGGCAATATAAAACCCCAGTAAATCATCACATAGATTAAGAGCATCCATATTTAGTTGGTCCCGGTCTGAGTTCAGGGGTCACTGTTGTAGATGGCATCAGGTGTGACCTGTTTCTCTGGTGGCACTTTTAAGAGGGGAAACTTTGTCCTCACACACATCACAACTTTCTACCTGGTACACCCAGGACAGCTGTGTTTATCCTCCTAACCTTTCTCAATCACAATCACTCATTCTCTGGACCCCAGTCTGTCAGGGGGAGCAGGCCTCTCCTCTCCAGCAGGGTTCAGACCAGGACACAGTCTTGACATTTACTGCTGTTTATACCTCCCTCTCTCTTCTCTCCCTCCTCCCTCTGTTAATGAGCTGTATACTCTAAGCAGAGCAGCAGACTCAGATCAACACAGAGACAGACATCAATAAGTTCATGAGAGAGATGGGTGACTGCTCGACCCAGGCAGTGTCTGGCGTTGGCACTGAGTGTGTATTTGATAAAGACTGAGGGTAGTTAAGACAGTCTGTCCAAGAAACACGACTTTAAAACTACCATCTCTCCGTCTGTACTAAAAGGCACCAAACATGACTTATGTTAGAAAACTAGGCAGGCTGTAGTGTTTGCTACTAATAATGCACATCTTTTCATAATATATAATCATACACATAAAGTAACTGTGCAGTGAAAGTTCTGTAATATCATACCCAAATAATGTTGACTCATCCTATACTCGTATTTGTGGGCAAAATATTAATTGTAGAACAAAAAAACGTATCTCAAAATTTGCTGTTTCCTCAGAGGATGATGTCATCCTGAGGAGGATGAGCTGGCCAATCAGCGGTCTACTCGCATGAATATTTTTAAGATCAGTATACGTCCACACCATTCCAACACAGAAAAGCTGCTTTTTAACATATTTAAAAGATTTTGGAAGGAAAACTATTTCATTTATATTGTAAAAATGTGTAGGTCATATTTAATAGAATATCTGGAAACACTGGACAGTTGCTTTAAAGTTTTAAATACAAAGCCAACAGACCCATCATATATACATACATCACACTTAACTAACACAGCATTCACACACCTCCCTTTCACACTCAGGTCCTTAACAAGGCTCTCCTACGATGTTTAAAAGTCTTATTGATTGGGAAGTGGTAGATCCCAGTGGCAGGCTTCTCTTCACAGTAGGCCTCTCCTCGGTCTATTGGCAGCGAGAAGGAGGAGGAGTTCCTTATTACCACAGTAAAGAGTAAAGAGACGCTCTAGCATGCGTCTGCAATGTAGTCGGGCAGTACCTGGACCAGTGTAAGCTTCTGGAGGTCAGAGGTCCCTTCACGACCAATCAGAGGTCACTTGTTCTTGTCCAGCGGTGGTTCTGGTTCTGTAGGGGGTGCAGTGAGCTGGTTCATCTGGGACTCTACTCTAGCTCTGCGTTTCTTCTGGACCAGGTTCCCCCCTGCAAACCCCAGAGCCCCCCCCCCAAGCGCTGCTGCCACCCCCGCTGCCTTGAACCCCACCAGTAGGCCCAGCGGCCCACCCAGCACCCCCCCTAACACTGCCCCCGCCACGGGTAACACGGCCAGCCTGTAGCCCACCGCCTGGAGAGAGGACAGAGGGATAGACGAGTCACTACATGCATTGACAGTCTAGGTTTCTTCACTTTTTATGCCAATAAAGATTCTTAAATTCAATTAAAAAGACAAAGAAATAAGAAGAAACTTTGCTTGGGACAAATCAACGCACATATAACACACACACACTCAGGGGGGGTTATTCCTTTGATGTTCTAAGACACACAGTAAGCGAGAAGTCTTCAGATCTACCTGGCCTTTCATGATCACACACACACACAAATGTACACACACAAACAGCAACACATGCGCACACACCATCATCAAAGCTGTACACTTTAATTACCCACATTTATTAAAATGGGAGAAATGAGGTGTGTGTGTGTTTATTAATACTGTTATCTTCAGAGAGGAAGACGCTCCTTCAGACTGATGGCTGTAAATGAGTGACTCCTCTGAACATTCTGCCACACACACACTACCCCCTCCCACGGTTGATTAACAGTTAAATGGATCCAGTTCAAACGCCCTCCCACCCCCTCACCTCATGGCAGCGAAGGTCATTTTAATTAACCAGAGGTAAGTTGAAAGTTCAGAGTACAGGGTGTTGGTAAAGCAGGGGTGTGTGTAATGGCACCTGGCCTGATGACATAACACACACTGCTGTGTCTGACACCTCTTCTATGTACACACACTGCTTCTAAAGGCCTCAGCATGCTTCAGTTCGGCTGACGCCTAGCCCAACGAGTGTGCACGCATACTCCCTTAAAAGACCTGAAAAAAGCAGCAATAGTACTATTTGTCCATTTAGAGATGCCGTAGCCAGAATACACTTCCTCAAAATAGTAGGAATTAATCTAAAATAACTCAAGAAATCTGTCACTAATTTTGACGTGGAGATCTTTGTTGCGGAATTTTACATCTAACTAAGATGTTTGGTGTGGTATTTCACATCTAACTAAGATGTTTGGTGCGGTATTTTACATCTAACTAAGATGTTTGGTGCGGTATTTTACATCTAAGATGTTTGGTGCGGTATTTTACATCTAAGATGTTTGGTGCGGTATTTTACATCTAAGATGTTTGGTGCGGTATTTTACATCTAAGATGTTTGGTGCGGTATTTTACATCTAACTAAGATGTTTGGTGCGGTATTTTACATCTAACTGAGATGTTTGGTGCGGTATTTTACATCTAACTAAGATGTTTGGTGCGGTATTTTACATCTAAGATGTTTGGTGCGGTATTTTACATCTAACTAAGATGTTTGGTGCGGTATTTTACATCTAACTAAGATGTTTGGTGCGGTATTTTACATCTAAGATGTTTGGTGCGGTATTTTACATCTAACTAAGATGTTTGGTGCGGTATTTTACATCTAAGATGTTTGGTGCGGTATTTTACATCTAACTAAGATGTTTGGTGCGGTATTTTACATCTAACTAAGATGTTTGGTGCGGTATTTTACATCTAAGATGTTTGGTGCGGTATTTTACATCTAACTAAGATGTTTGGTGCGGTATTTTACATCTAAGATGTTTGGTGCGGTATTTTACATCTAACTAAGATGTTTGGTGCGGTATTTTACATCTAACTAAGATGTTTGGTGCGGTATTTTACATCTAAGATGTTTGGTGCGGTATTTTACATCTAAGATGTTTGGTGCGGTATTTTACATCTAAGATGTTTGGTGCGGTATTTTACATCTAACTAAGATGTTTGGTGCGGTATTTTACATCTAACTAAGATGTTTGGTGCGGTATTTTACATCTAACTAAGATGTTTGGTGCGGTATTTTACATCTAACTAAGATGTTTGGTGCGGTATTTTACATCTAACTAAGATGTTTGGTGCGGTATTTTACATCTAACTAAGATGTTTGGTGCGGTATTTTACATCTAACTAAGATGTTTGGTGCGGTATTTTACATCTAACTAAGATGTTTGGTGCGGTATTTTACATCTAACTAAGATGTTTGGTGCGGTATTTTACATCTAACTAAGATGTTTGGTGCGGTATTTTACATCTAAGATGTTTGGTGCGGTATTTTACATCTAAGATGTTTGGTGCGGTATTTTACATCTAAGATGTTTGGTGCGGTATTTTACATCTAAGATGTTTGGTGCGGTATTTTACATCTAAGATGTTTGGTGCGGTATTTTACATCTAACTAAGATGTTTGGTGCGGTATTTTACATCTAACTAAGATGTTTGGTGCGGTATTTTACATCTAACTAAGATGTTTGGTGCGGTATTTTACATCTAACTAAGATGTTTGGTGCGGTATTTTACATCTAACTAAGATGTTTGGTGCGGTATTTTACATCTAACTAAGATGTTTGGTGCGGTATTTTACATCTAAGATGTTTGGTGCGGTATTTTACATCTAACTAAGATGTTTGGTGCGGTATTTTACATCTAACTAAGATGTTTGGTGCGGTATTTTACATCTAACTAAGATGTTTGGTGCGGTATTTTACATCTAACTAAGATGTTTGGTGCGGTATTTTACATCTAACTAAGATGTTTGGTGCGGTATTTCTTAATAAAAAAATGTGCATGAAAACGAGTCGTTTCTCATTGAATGACAAAGACTTTATTGAAGAATCCCTACTGTTGACCAATCACCGACGAAGGAGCGTAGACTTCGGCTTTGAACTTCGGGTTGCCGAGCAGAAAAAACATTGTGCCCGAATAGCCCAAAAAACTCGATCCAAAACGTCTAACCCAGACAACGCTGGGCCAATTGTGCGCCGCCCTATGGGACTCCCGATCACAGCCGGTTGTGATACAGTCCAGGATCGAACCCAGGTCTGTAGTGATGCCTTTAGCACTGTGATGCAGTGCCTTAGACCGCTGCGCCACTCAGGATCCCTTAACAGCACAGCCACACCCATACCCTAGAATATTCTGGACCTCAATGTGGGCTCAATCCCATTTCAACTTCATCAATTCAGGAAGTTGAACTGAGTTGAAGTTCCATTTAAAACATGGGGTGAGAGGTGGTACATTTTTAAATATTGTGATATTTTGGCTGCAACTAGACTCACAAACGGGTGTGTACGCGCAGCGTCTGTTCAGCCGTATAGAACTCACACGACATACCACACTGAGCTTGTAATATGTCTGTGGGTATTGAGCTGTCAGTCTGACTTTATTCTGAGGGGGGGTGTGTGTATTGAGCCAACAGCGGGAGGCCAAACGCTGCTCCTGAAGAGCTATTAAATAGCCCTTCATACCTCTAAATACTTCATACCTCTGCACTCTCCATTGACAACACCCCCTACTCAACCCCTCTCTCCATCACTGTACCTCTTAACCCCTCTCTCCCTCCCTCCATCACGATACCTCTTAACCCCTCTCTCCCTCCCTCCATCACTGTACCTCTTAACCCCTCTCTCCCTCCCTCCATCACTGTACCTCTTAACCCCTCTCTCCCTCCCTCCATCACTGTACCTCTTAACCCCTCTCTCCCTCCATCACTGTACCTCTTAACCCCTCTCTCCCTCCATCACTGTACCTCTTAACCCCTCTCTGCCTCCCTCCCTCACTGTACCTCTTAACCCCTCCCTCCATCACTGTACCTCTTAACCCCTCTCTCCCTCACTGTACCTCTTAACCCCTCCCTCCATCACTGTACCTCTTAACCCCTCTCTCCCTCCCTCCATCACTGTACCTCTTAACCCCTCTCTCCCTCCCTCTATCACTGTACCTCTTAACCCCTCTCTCCCTCCCTCCATCACTGTACCTCTTAACCCCTCTCTCTCTCCCCCTATCACTGTACCTCTTAACCCCTCTCTCTATCACTGTACCTCTTAACCCCTCTCTCCATCACTGTACATATTAACCCCTCTCTCCCTCCCTCCATCACTGTACCTCTTAACCCCTCCGTCCCTCCCTCCATCACTGTACCTCTTAACCCCTCTCTCCCTCCCTCCATCACTGTACCTCTTAACCCCTCTCTCCCTCCCTCCATCACTGTACCTCTTAACCCCTCTCTCCCTCCCTCTATCACTGTACCTCTTAACCCCTCTCTATCACTGTACCTCTTAACCCCTCTCTATCACTGTACCTCTTAACCCCTCTCTCCCTCCCTCCATCACTGTACCTCTTAACCCCTCTCTTCCTCGTTCCATCACTGTACCTCTTAATCCCTCTCTCCCTCCATCACTGTACCTCTTAATCCCTCTCTCCCTCTATCACTGTACCTCTTAACCCCTCTCTCCCTCCCTCCATCACTGTACCTCTTAACCCCTCTCTTCCTCGTTCCATCACTGTACCTCTTAACCCCTCCCCCTCCCCCTATCACTGTACCTCTTAACCCCTCTCTCTCCCTCCCTCCATCACTATACCTCTTAACCCCTCTCTCCCTCCCCCTATCACTGTACCTCTTAACCCCTCTCTCCATCACTGTACCTCTTAACCCCTCTCTCCCTCCCTCCATCACTATACCTCTTAACCCCTCTCTCCCTCCCTCCATCACTGTACCTCTTAAACCCTCTCTCCCTCCCTCCATCACTGTACCTCTTAACCCCTCTCTCCCTCCCTCCATCACTGTACCTCTTAACCCCTCTCTCCCTCCCTCCATCACTATACCTCTTAACCCCTCTCTCCCTCCCTCCATCACTGTACCTCTTAACCCCTCTCTCCCTCCCTCCATCACTGTACCTCTTAACCCCTCTCTCCCTCCCTCCATTACTGTACCTCTTAACCCCTCTCTCCCTCCCTCCATCACTGTACCTCTTAACCCCTCTCTCCCTCCCTCCATCACGGTACCTCTTAACCCCTCTCTCCATCACTGTACCTCTTAACCCCTCTCTCCCTCCCTCCATCACTGTACCTCTTAACCCCTCTCTCCATCACTGTACCTCTTAACCCCTCTCTCCATCACTGTACCTCTTAACCCCTCTCTCCCTCCCTCCATCACTATACCTCTTAACCCCTTCTCCCTCCCTCCATCACTGTACCTCTTAACCCCTCTCTCCCTCCCTCCATCACTGTACCTCTTAACCCCTCTCTCCCTCCCTCCATCACTGTACCTCTTAACCCCTCTCTCCCTCCCTCCATCACTGTACCTCTTAACCCCTCTCTCCCTCCCTCCATCACTGTACCTCTTAACCCCTCTCTCCCTCCCTCCATCACTGTACCTCTTAACCCCTCTCTTCCTCGCTCCATCACGGTACCTCTTAACCCCTCTCTCCCTCCCTCCATCACTGTACCTCTTAACCCCTCTCTCCCTCCCTCCATCACTGTACCTCTTAACCCCTCTCTCCATCACTGTACCTCTTAACCCCTCTCTCCCTCCCTCCATCACTGTACCTCTTAACCCCTCTCTTCCTCCCTCCCATTTAAAAAAAAAATAATTATCCCATTTTCACCCCAATTTTCGTGGTATCCAATGGCTAGTAATTACTACCTTGTCTCATCGCTACAACTCCCGTACGGGCTCGGGAGAGACGAAGGTCGAAAGCCATGCGTCCTCCGAAGCACAACCCAACCAGCCGTACTGCTTCTTAACACAGCGCGCCTCCAACCCGGAAGCCAGCCGCACCAATGTGTCGGAGGAAACACCGTGTACCTGGCCCCCTTGGTTGGCGCACACTGCGCCCGTCCCGCCACAGGAGTCGCTGGAGCGCGATGAGACAAGGATATCCCTACCGGCCAAACCCTCCCTACCCCGGACGACGCTATGCCAATTGTGCGTCGCCCCACGGACCTCCCGGTCGCGGCCGGCTGCGACAGAGCCTGGGCGCGAACCCAGAGACTCTGGTGGCGCAGTTAGCACTGCGATGCAGTGCCCTAGACCACTGCGCCACCCGGGAGGCATCACTGTACCTCTTAACCCCTCTCTCCATCACTGTACCTCTTAAACCCTATCTCCCTCCCTCCATCACGCTACCTCCTAACCCCTCTCTCCCTCCCTCCATCACGCTACCTCTTAACCCCTCTCTCCCTCCCTCCATCACACTACCTCTTAACCCCTCTCTCCCTCCATCACTGTACCTCTTAACCCCTCTCTCCCTCCCTCCATCACACTACCTCTTAACCCCTCTCTCCCTCCATCACTGTACCTCTTAACCCCTCTCTCCCTCCATCACTGTACCTCTTAACCCCTCTCTCCCTCCCTCCATCACTGTACCTCTTAACCCCTCTCTTCCTCCCAAATGTACCTCTTAACCCCTCTCTCCCGCCCTCCATCACTGTACCTCTTAACCCCTCTCTCCCTCCCTCACTGTACCTCTTAACCCCTCTCTCCATCATTGTACCTCTTAACCCCTCTCTCCCTCCCTCCATCATTGTACCTCTTAACCCCTCTCTCCCTCCCTCCATCACTATACCTTTTAACCCTTCTCTCCCTCCCCCTATCACTGTACCTCTTAACCCCTCTCTCCCTCTTCCTATCACTGTACCTCTTAACCCCTCTCTCCCTCCCTCCATCACTATACCTTTTAACCCTTCTCTCCCTCCCTCCATCACTGTACCTCTTAACCCCTCTCTCCCTCCCTCCATCACTGTACCTCTTAACCCCTCTCTCCCTCCCTCCATCACGGTACCTCTTAACCCCTCTCTCCCTCCCTCCATCACGGTACCTCTTAACCCCTCTCTCCCTCTTCCTATCACTGTACCTCTTAACCCCTCTCTCCCTCCCTCCATCACTGTACCTCTTAACCCCTCCCTCCATCACTGTACCTCTTAACCCCTCTCTCCCTCCCTCCATCACTGTACCTCTTAACCCCTCTCTCCCTCCCCCTATCACTGTACCTCTTAACCCCTCTCTCCCTCCCCCTATCACTGTACCTCTTAACCCCTCTCTCCCTCCCCCTATCACTGTACCTCTTAACCCCTCTCTCCCTCCCCCTATCACTGTACCTCTTAACCCCTCTCTCCCTCCCAAATGTCCCTCTTAACCCCTCTCTCCCTCCCTCCATCACTGTACCTCTTAACCCCTCTCTCCCTCCCTCCATCACGGTACCTCTTAACCCCTCTCTCCCTCCCTCCATCACTGTACCTCTTAACCCCTCTCTCCCTCCCTCCATCACTGTACCTCTTAACCCCTCTCTCCCTCCCTCCATCATTGTACCTCTTAACCCCTCTCTCTCTCCCCCTATCACTGTACCTCTTAACCCCTCTCTCCATCACTGTACCTCTTAACCCCTCTCTCCCTCCCTCCATTACTGTACCTCTTAACCCCTCTCTCCCTCCCCCTATCACTGTACCTCTTAACCCCTCTCTCCCTCCCTCCATCATTGTACCTCTTAACCCCTCTCTCCATCACTGTACCTCTTAACCCCTCTCCCTCCCCCTGTCACTGTACCTCTTAACCCCTCTCTTCATCCCTCCATCACTGTACCTCTTAACCCCTCTCTCCCTCCATCCATCAATGTACCTCTTAACCCCTCTCTCCCTCCCTCCATCACGGTACCTCTTAACCCCTCTCTCCCTCCCCCTGTCACTGTACCTCTTAACCCCTCTCTCCCTCCCTCCATCACGGTACCTCTTAACCCCTCTCTCCCTCCCTCCATCACGGTAACTCTTAACCCCTCTCTCCCTCCCTCCATCACTGTACCTCTTAACCCCTCTCTCCCTCCCTCCATCACTGTACCTCTAAACCCCTCTCTCCCTCCCTCTATCACTGTACCTCTTAACCCCTCTCTCCATCACGGTACCTCTTAACCCCTCTCTCCCTCCCTCCATCACTGTACCTCTTAACCCCTCTCTCCCTCCCTCCATCACTGTACCTCTTAACCCCTCTCTCCCTCCCCCTATCACTGTACCTCTTAACCCCTCTCTCCCTCCCCCTATCACTGTACCTCTTAACCCCTCTCTCCCTCCCCCTATCACTGTACCTCTTAACCCCTCTCTCCCTCCCCCTATCACTGTACCTCTTAACCCCTCTCTCCCTCCCAAATGTCCCTCTTAACCCCTCTCTCCCTCCCTCCATCACTGTACCTCTTAACCCCTCTCTCCCTCCCTCCATCACGGTACCTCTTAACCCCTCTCTCCCTCCCTCCATCACTGTACCTCTTAACCCCTCTCTCCCTCCCTCCATCACTGTACCTCTTAACCCCTCTCTCCCTCCCTCCATCATTGTACCTCTTAACCCCTCTCTCTCTCCCCCTATCACTGTACCTCTTAACCCCTCTCTCCATCACTGTACCTCTTAACCCCTCTCTCCCTCCCTCCATTACTGTACCTCTTAACCCCTCTCTCCCTCCCCCTATCACTGTACCTCTTAACCCCTCTCTCCCTCCCTCCATCATTGTACCTCTTAACCCCTCTCTCCATCACTGTACCTCTTAACCCCTCTCCCTCCCCCTGTCACTGTACCTCTTAACCCCTCTCTTCATCCCTCCATCACTGTACCTCTTAACCCCTCTCTCCCTCCATCCATCAATGTACCTCTTAACCCCTCTCTCCCTCCCTCCATCACGGTACCTCTTAACCCCTCTCTCCCTCCCCCTGTCACTGTACCTCTTAACCCCTCTCTCCCTCCCTCCATCACGGTACCTCTTAACCCCTCTCTCCCTCCCTCCATCACGGTAACTCTTAACCCCTCTCTCCCTCCCTCCATCACTGTACCTCTTAACCCCTCTCTCCCTCCCTC
Organism: Salvelinus fontinalis; assembly: GCF_029448725.1. Classification (NCBI taxonomy): domain Eukaryota; kingdom Metazoa; phylum Chordata; class Actinopteri; order Salmoniformes; family Salmonidae; genus Salvelinus; species Salvelinus fontinalis. The sequence continues at coordinate 262,841 of NW_026600395.1, read as the reverse complement.
CATCACTGTACCTCTAAACCCCTCTCTCCCTCCCTCTATCACTGTACCTCTTAACCCCTCTCTCCATCACGGTACCTCTTAACCCCTCTCTCCCTCCCTCCATCACTGTACCTCTTAACCCCTCTCTCCCTCCCTCCATCACTGTACCTCTTAACCCCTCTCTCCCTCCATCCATCACGGTACCTCTTAAATCCTCTCTCCCTCCCTCCATCACGATACCTCTTAACCCCTCTCTCCCTCCCTCCATCACGGTACCTCTTAACCCCTCTCTCCCTCCCTCCATCACGGTACCTCTTAACCCCTCTCTCCCTCCCTCCATCACTATACCTCTTAACCCCTCTCTCCCTCCCTCCATCACTGTGCCTCTTAACCCCTCTCTCCCTCCATCCATCACTGTACCTCTTAACCCCTCTCCCTCCCCCTGTCACTGTACCTCTTAACCCCTCTCTTCATCCCTCCATCACTGTACCTCTTAACCCCTCTCTCCCTCCCTCCATCACTGTACCTCTTAACCCCTCTCTCCCTCCCTCCATCCATCACTGTACCTCTTAACCCCTCTCTCCCTCCCCCTGTCACTGTACCTCTTAACCCCTCTCTCCCTCCCTCCATCACTGTACCTCTTAACCCCTCTCTCCCTCCCTCCATCACGGTACCTCTTAACCCCTCTCTCCCTCCCTCCATCACTGTACCTCTTAACCCCTCTCTCCCTCCCTCCATCACTGTACCTCTAAACCCCTCTCTCCCTCCCTCCATCACTGTACCTCTTAACCCCTCTCTCCCTCCCTCTATCACTGTACCTCTTAACCCCTCTCTCCATCACGGTACCTCTTAACCCCTCTCTCCCTCCCTCCATCACTGTACCTCTTAACCCCTCTCTCCCTCCCTCCATCACGGTACCTCTTAACCCCTCTCTCCCTCCATCCATCACGGTACCTCTTAACCCCTCTCTCCCTCCATCCATCACGGTACCTCTTAACCCCTCTCTCCCTCCCTCCATCACTGTACCTCTTAACCCCTCTCTCCCTCCCTCCATCACGATACCTCTTAACCCCTCTCTCCCTCCCTCCATCACGGTACCTCTTAACCCCTCTCTCCCTCCCTCCATCACGATACCTCTTAACCCCTCTCTCCCTCCCTCCATCACGATACCTCTTAACCCCTCTCTCCATCTATTCTCTCTATTTCTTTAATTGCAGCTTTCCTCCGTATTCTGCTGGATCAATAGGGACAAACGTTGTAGAATGGCTGGGAGGCAAAGTGCCATCGATCTCCCAAACACCACACACACACACACGTGTACACGCTCACACGCACCTTCCCGAGGCTCCTGGTCCCCTCCTCCACGTTGGCTGCTGCTGTGTTGACGTTCTCCTCTATGCTGTCAATCTTCTCCTGCTGGGACTGACACACACACACACACACACACAGGGTTTATACACTGGAGACACACACCGCTGACTTGGTCCCTCTCGAACACAGCAACACAGATGTGTGTGTGTGTGTCTGTATGTGTGTCTGTATGTGATGCAGGTATAAAGTAGAAAAGGTAGGGTCTGGGGAAGATTATATTGGGGCAGGAGGGGGTCTGGGGAGATTATATTGGGGCAGGAGGGGGTCTGGGGAGATTATATTAGGGTAGGAATGGGTCTTGGGGGGGTTATATTGGGGCAGGAGGGGGTCTGGGGGGGTTATTGTGAGGAGCTCATGAAATATTCAGAGTGGCAGCTGTCCCTCTCTCCCTGTGTGCTGGACACCATCCATCCTTCTCTCCTTCCTTATTGTAGTTGTTGTTATATGTACATACTATATACATTTTATGGACATGGTACCTTTTTACATTAGCTACTTATTACACATGGATAGACAATATTCAGACAACAGGTATACATTTTCTGTAGCGGTTTCAGTCGTAACTATGATCAATCCTGAGCTTTTTTAAGTCCCTCGTCTCTCTTACTGCCCCCTAACTCCCTCCCTCTCCCTTACTGCCCCCTAACTCCCTCCCTCTCCCTTACTGCCCCCTAACTCCCTCCCTCTCCCTTACTGCCCCCAAACTCCCTCCTCTCCCTTACTGCCCCCTAACTCCCTCCCTCTCCCTTACTGCCCCCTAACTCCCTCCATCTCCCTTACTGCCCCCTAACTCCCTCCCTCTCTGCCCCCTAACTCCCTCCCTCTCCCTTACTGCCCCCTAACTCCCTCCCTCTCCCTTACTGCCCCCTAACTCCCTCCATCTCCCTTACTGCCCCCTAACTCCCTCCCTCTCTGCCCCCTAACTCCCTCCCTCTCCCTTACTGCCCCCTAACTCCCTCCCTCTCCCTTACTGCCCCCTAACTCCCTCCCTCTCTGCCCCCTAACTCCCTCCCTCTCCCTTACTGCCCCCTAACTCCCTCCCTCTCCCTTACTGCCCCCTAACTCCCTCCCTCTCCCTTACTGCCCCCAAACTCCCTCCCTCTCCCTTACTGCCCCCTAACTCCCTCCCTCTCTGCCCCCTAACTCCCTCCCTCTCCCTTACTGCCCCCTAACTCCCTCCCTCTCCCTTACTGCCCCCTAACTCCCTCCCTCTCCCTTACTGCCCCCTAACTCCCTCCCTCTCCCTTACTGCCCCCTAACTCCCTCCCTCTCCCTTACTGCCCCCTAACTCCCTCCCTCTCCCTTACTGCCCCCTAACTCCCTCCCTCTCCCTTACTGCCCCCTAACTCCCTCCCTCTCCCTTACTGCCCCCTAACTCCCTCCCTCTCCCTTACTGCCCCCTAACTCCCTCCCTCTCCCTTACTGCCCCCTAACTCCCTCCCTCTCCCTTACTGCCCCCTAACTCCCTCCCTCTCCCTTACTGCCCCCTAACTCCCTCCATCTCCCTTACTGCCCCCTAACTCCCTCCCTCTCTGCCCCCTAACTCCCTCCCTCTCCCTTACTGCCCCCTAACTCCCTCCCTCTCCCTTACTGCCCCCTAACTCCCTCCCTCTCTGCCCCCTAACTCCCTCCCTCTCTGCCCCCTAACTCCCTCCCTCTCCCTTACTGCCCCCTAACTCCCTCCCTCTCCCTTACTGCCCCTCTAACTCCCTCCCTCTCCCTTACTGCCCCCTAACTCCCTCCCTCTCCCTTACTGCCCCCTAACTCCCTCCCTCTCCCTTACTGCCCCCTAACTCCCTCCCTCTCCCTTACTGCCCCCTAACTCCCTCCCTCTCCCTTACTGCCCCCTAACTCCCTCCCTCTCCCTTACTGCCCCCTAACTCCCTCCCTCTCTGCCCCCTAACTCCCTCCCTCTCCCTTACTGCCCCCTAACTCCCTCCCTCTCCCTTACTGCCCCCTAACTCCCTCCCTCTCCCTTACTGCCCCCTAACTCCCTCCCTCTCTGCCCCCTAACTCCCTCCCTCTCTGCCCCCTAACTCCCTCCCTCTCCCTTACTGCCCCCTAACTCCCTCCCTCTCCCTTACTGCCCCCTAACTCCCTCCATCTCCCTTACTGCCCCCTAACTCCCTCCCTCTCTGCCCCCTAACTCCCTCCCTCTCCCTTACTGCCCCCTAACTCCCTCCCTCTCCCTTACTGCCCCCTAACTCCCTCCCTCTCTGCCCCCTAACTCCCTCCCTCTCCCTTACTGCCCCCTAACTCCCTCCCTCTCCCTTACTGCCCCCTAACTCCCTCCCTCTCCCTTACTGCCCCTCTAACTCCCTCCCTCTCCCTTACTGCCCCCTAACTCCCTCCCTCTCCCTTACTGCCCCCTAACTCCCTCCCTCTCCCTTACTGCCCCCTAACTCCCTCCCTCTCCCTTACTGCCCCCTAACTCCCTCCCTCTCCCTTACTGCCCCCTAACTCCCTCCCTCTCCCTTACTGCCCCCTAACTCCCTCCCTCTCCCTTACTGCCCCCTAACTCCCTCCCTCTCCCTTACTGCCCCCTAACTCCCTCCCTCTCCCTTACTGCCCCCTAACTCCCTCCCTCTCCCTTACTGCCCCCTAACTCCCTCCCTCTCCCTTACTGCCCCCTAACTCCCTCCCTCTCCCTTACTGCCCCCTAACTCCCTCCCTCTCCCTTACTGCCCCCTAACTCCCTCCCTCTCCCTTACTGCCCCCTAACTCCCTCCCTCTCCCTTACTGCCCCCTAACTCCCTCCCTCTACCCTTACTGCCCCCTAACTCCCTCCCTCTACCCTTACTGCCCCCTAACTCCCTCCTCTCCCATACTGCCCCCTAACTCCCTCCTCTCCCATACTGCCCCCTAACTCCCTCCCTCTCCCTTACTGACCCCTAACTCCCTCCCTCTCCCTTACTGCCCCCTAACTCCCCCCCTCTCCCTTTCTGCCCCCTAACTCCCTCCCTCTCCCTTTCTGCCCCCTAACTCCCTCCCTCTCCCTTACTGCCCCCTAACTCCCTCCCTCTCCCTTACTGCCCCCTAACTCCCTCCCTCTCCCTTACTGCCCCCTAACTCCCTCCCTCTCCCTTACTGCCCCCTAACTCCCTCCCTCTCCCTTACTGCCCCCTAACTCCCTCCCTCTCCCTTACTGCCCCCTAACTCCCTCCCTCTCCCTTACTGCCCCCTAACTCCCTCCCTCTCCCTTACTGCCCCCTAACTCCCTCCCTCTCCCTTACTGCCCCCTAACTCCCTCCCTCTCCCTTACTGCCCCCTAACTCCCTCCCTCTCCCTTACTGCCCCCTAACTCCCTCCCTCTCCCTTACTGCCCCCTAACTCCCTCCCTCTCCCTTACTGCCCCCTAACTCCCTCCCTCTCCCTTACTGCCCCCTAACTCCCTCCCTCTCCCTTACTGCCCCCTAACTCCCTCCCTCTCCCTTACTGCCCCCTAACTCCCTCCCTCTCCCTTACTGCCCCCTAACTCCCTCCCTCTCCCTTACTGCCATCTAACTCCCTCCCTCTCCCTTACTGCCCCCTAACTCCCTCCCTCTCCCTTACTGCCCCCTAACTCCCTCCCTCTCCCTTACTGCCCCCTAACTCCCTCCCTCTCCCTTACTGCCCCCTAACTCCCTCCCTCTCCCTTACTGCCCCCTAACTCCCTCCCTCTCCCTTACTGCCCCCTAACTCCCTCCCTCTCCCTTACTGCCCCCTAACTCCCTCCCTCTCCCTTACTGCCCCCTAACTCCCTCCCTCTCCCTTACTGCCCCCTAACTCCCTCCCTCTCCCTTACTGCCCCCTAACTCCCTCCCTCTCCCTTACTGCCCCCTAACTCCCTCCCTCTCCCTTACTGCCCCCTAACTCCCTCCCTCTCCCTTACTGCCCCCTAACTCCCTCCCTCTCCCTTACTGCCCCCTAACTCCCTCCTCTCCTTTACAGTCCTCTCCCTCCCTCCCTCCATCATTCTCCTCTCCCTTAAGGTGTCCGCATGCTTCCCAGCCACGCATATATTATGACTGCATTTTGTAACGCTTTTGTTAGTTTTGGTCTTCGGTGAGGGTTTTTCCGGCCGTGCTAACAAAACATTTTCTCCAGGCAAGCCGAAGTCGGTAGCCGAAGTCTACGCCTCTTCATCTGTGATTGGTCAACAGTAGGGATTCTTCAATTAAATGTTTGATGTCATTCAAGGAGACTGCACCAAACATCTTGGATGTAAAATTGCGCGACTAAGATCTGCTTGGTATTTCAAACAAAGGTCTTTTAAGGGATTATGCGAACACACTCGTTCTGAACCGAAGCATGCTGACGCCTTTACTCCTCGCCTCAGTCCTCACATCTCTCCCCCACTCTCATGTTCACTTCGGTTCCCATTTCTTCACCCTCCCTCCCTTTAAACCCCAGATGTATGTATGGTTGTTGGTGGATGTGGAGCTTCTAGGCTCCAGCCAGTGTAACAGGGGGAGATGAGTGCTTCAGTCAGACACTAGCAGGCTGCGTCTGAACATCTCAACTTGCCTCTCTCCCTCCCTCTCTCTCTCAAACCCCCAGGCAGGTACAAACACCAACACACAGCAGTGTTTACCCTGTGGTTGAGAGGCTGAGTATTGGTCCCTGAACGACACCAGTCACCCCAGAGAGACCACAGCACTAAAACATCTTTATGCTCTCTCCTTCAAAACAATCTCCTCTCGGTCTCGTCTCTCTCTCTCCCTTCCCAAATCTCTCTCTCTACACCTCTTTCTGCCCTCCTCTCTCACCATGTTTAAGCCCTCCCTTCCTCCCACTCTCCCTCCTATCGCTCTTTCGTTCCCAGAGGATAGAGTGCTAATCGGAGTTGTCTGTTTTCCTCCTGGCCCACCATACGCCCTGTTGCCTGGGTTCTCTCCCACGGCACTCTCCTCTCTTCTCCCCATGGACACACAGCCCCCTTCTCTCCTATCCTCTCTCGTCTCCCACCTCTCCCCTATGGCCCATTTTCTACCATCCCCCCTCTCCCAGCAGTACACCTGCCTGCAGCCCCACTCCAGTAACCTGTGCTGTGACCTGCTCTCTAAGGAGCCCCAGCATGAATCCAACCAGACAGACAGACGCTAGGCTAGCTGTCGCTCACTACACTGTCTGTCAGTGCCCTCACTGCCCTGTGTGCTAACAGCATGGTTAGCGTAGCCGCAGCACGCTATCTGTGTTATGTAGCCCTGTCCCTGTCATTCATCCTGTCTCATTAGACACCAGAAAGGCATTGTCTGCTGACCTTGTCAGCACTCAATCACACACACACACAGTACATACAGTGCATTCGGAAAGTGTTCAGACCCCTTCTCTTTTTCAACATTTTGTTATGTTACAACCTTATTCTTAAACAGATTACATTTTAAAAATTGTCGTCATCTATCTACACACAATACCCAATAATGACAAAATGAAAAGTTTTTTAAATATATTTTTTGCTAATTTCATAAGTATTCAGCACCTTTGCTACGAGACTCGAAATTGAGCTCAGGTGCATCCTGTTTCCATTGATCATCCTTGAGATGTTTCTACATCTTGATTGGAGTTCACCTGTGGCAATTTCAATTGATTGGACATGATTTGAAAAGGCACACACCTGTCTGTATAAGGTCCCAGAGTTGACAGTGCATGTCAGATTAAAAACCAAGCCATGAGGTTGAAGAAATTGTCCGTACAGCCCCGAGACAGGATTGTGTCGAGGCACAGATATGGGAAAGAGTACCGAAACATGTCTGCGGCATTGAAGATCCCAGTGGCCTCCATCATTCTTAAATGGAAGAAGTTTGGAACCACCAAGACTCTTCCTAGAGCTGGCCGTCCGGCCAGCCAGCCAACGTGAGCAATCGGGGGAGAAGGGACTTGGTCAGGAAGGTGACCAAGAACCTGATGGTCACTCTGACAGAGCTCGAGAGTTCCTCTGTGAAGATGGGAGAACCTTCCAGAAGGACAACCATCTCTGCAGCACTCCACCAATCAGGCCTTTATGGTAGAGTGGCCAAACAGAAACCCCTCCGCAGGAAAAGGCACATGACAGCCCACCTGGAGTTTGCCACAAGCATTTCGCTACACTCGCAATAACATCTGCTAACCATGTATATGTGACCAATAAAATTGGATTTGATTTGAAAAGCACCTAAAGGACTCTCAGACCATGAGAAACAAGATTCTCTGGTCTGCTGGAATAAGATTGAACTCTTTGGCCTGAATGCCAAGCCTCATCTGGAGGAAACCTGGCACCATCCCTATGGTGAAGCATGGTGGTGACAGCATCGTGCTGTGGTGATGTTTTTCAGCTACAGGGACTGGGAGACTAGTCAGGATTGAGGGAACGATAAACAGAGCAAAGTACAGAGAGATCCTTGATGAAAACCACACAGCTAAGACAACACAGGAGTGGCTTCGGGACAAATCTCTGAATGTCCTTGAGTGGCCCAGCCAGAGCCCGACTTGTACCCGATCGAACATCTCTGGAGAGACCTGAAAATAGCTGTGCAGCAACGCTCCCCATCTAACCTGATAGAGCTTGAGAGAATCTTTAGAGAAGAATGGAAGAAACTCCCCAAATAAAGGTGTGTCAAGCTTGTAGAGTCGTACCCTAGAAGACTTGAGGTTGTAATCGCTGCCAATGGTGCTTCAACAAAGTACTAAACAAAGTATTCTTAGGAAATGTGATATTTCAGTTTTTATTTGCAAAAATGTCTACAAAACAGTTTTTGCTTTGTCATTGTGGGGTATTGTGTGTAGATTGATGAGGAAAACAATTGGATCAATTTTAGAATTAGGCTCCAACGTAACAAAATGTGGAAAAAGTCAAGGGGAATACATTCCGAATGCACTGTACATAGCATACTCACATGGACCAGCAGAGAGAACTCTGTCACCAAACCGCTAAGCTCCTTCAGGTCCTGACAAAACAAACTCATATTAACACAGCAACAATAACACACAAACAAAAACCTACTATATGACATATTAAAGACATTAATAAATATTATGATCTCTTAATCTATTATTAAGACAATTTCTGAAAACAGTACAAGGGGCCCAAATATTCCCACCTCCTCCAGGGTGTCCCAGGACTCGGCAGCACTCTCGTTGAGGGGGATCACTGGGAGGAGGAGCTGCGTTTGATTGACAGGAGGGGGCTCCCTGCCCACATCATCACCATGGGAACCATCTAATGGACAAGGTCAGTGAGAACCAGAGTAACCAACTTTACATCTGGACATGTTACTGCTTCTGAAATTCTCAAATTCATAATGAGCATTTAGATGATTTATTAGTTGGTTTATTGGTCAATAAAGGAAGAGCTAACATGGCTGCCATAGAATGGAATAAACTGATATATTGAATAGAGGGGAAGGGGGCGGTGCTACCTGCGGATGAGTCGTCTGGGGGGCGTGGTGCCTGTGGCAGAGGGGCGGGGTTAGAATGCAGCAGTAGGAAGTCTTGCGCGGCAGCAGATGCTCGGTCTCTGATTGGCTGAACCAGCCTCTCCAGGGCGGGGCCGTCCTCCGGGCGGACACGTCCACATAGTTTCTCCATCTCTCTAACATTAGCCCTCAACTGCTACAGAGAGGGAGAGAGAGTGAGAGAGCGGGTTCAACAAGTAATTCAACTTCCCAACAGATAGATTAAAAAAAGAGGCACGAGAGAGAGAGAAGTACACCCTCATACAGATAGACAGGTTCCAGTGTCTCTGCTGGGAGGAGGAGTGAGAAGGGGGAAGTAGGAGGGTGTCAGATCGCCTCCCCTGGTTGTACCCATCAGCCCCAGGGCAGATCAAAGCAGGGGTCAGGAGGTTATGACCAATAGATGCTCCCACGCTAATTAGACATGATGAATAAACATACACACACAGCTGCAGACTGGATTAGCATTGAGCCGCTATGGCCACGGGGAGACACACCTGTCAGAACGCTAAAGACCTGTTAGCATATGCTTCACAGATAACACACACACACACACACAGAGACACTCACACACACACAAAGAACACAACACAAAGATCAACAATAAGAACATTAACAGGTGAATGAACTCTCTGCGCTGCTGGAGAAGGTTGGTTAAAACCTCTTAAATGTAATCTACTTAATCCCCTAAAATCATTATTTACCATGAGAGGGCCATAAACAATAACTAGTAATGCTGCAAACTCTAAGGTTCAATTGTCACCTTTCTGGTAAAACAGTTAGACTGGTGAGGTATAGTCACTTTTCAAGACACACGATCAAGTACACAGCACAAACATGATACAAATATGTTGTTATATGATGGATATCCTATAACTAAACTGTATAAATAAGGCTTGAAATGACTTATTTGTTCTAAATATCAAGTATCATCAATTTATAAAACGACTAACTATAAGATTTCTGTATAATACATATTTGTATAGTTATTGTTTGAGAAAATGGGCAGATTTTCTAAAGGTCTCTTGATCAAAACGTCTGCCCCCACCACTGTGAATATTTCCTGAACTCGTTAGGCTTTATCTCATATAAATAGTGTCCGTCTATCACAAACAGAAAGTGGGTTTTGTTTCAAATCTATTCATTATTTTAGACTACTGGCTATAAATCGATCTGAATGTGGTACAGTGATGAAACCACTCCCCCTCGCTGCATTACGGTGTAAGGATTCCAGGCATATGCTGCTTCATACAGGCAGAAGAGACATACTACTGTGTCTGTAAGAATCAGGGCTACTGCTCAATGCAAGCCAACTCGATCGATTTATAAGCAAACATTTCAGTCAGAACCGGTATCAGAACCACGCAGGTCCCCTAAACAGGGGACTTTACATCGAAGAGGATTTATTAAAAATCAGTAATTTTTGGGGGCAAAAGGCGTTTACAGAACTAAGGGCTACTGATTGAAAGGTGTGTAGGAGTGTGTAACTGGTCCATATGTGTGTTTTCAGGCTGTTGTCATCTCTGGGGAGAAGGGGATATGGAGGGGGGGGGCCCTGAGACCGCTGTTTGTTAGTCAGTCACTCAGCCAGCGGAGTGTGTGTGTGACTGTGTGTGTCAGCCAGTCAGTCAGTGGGGGACAGACAGGCATGTGAAGCAGCAGGACTCCATCTCTGCAGACAAACACACAGTAAACACCAGGGAGAAAGTGAAACCAGCCACACGTTGTTAAATAGGCCCTGCCACACCAACACACACACAGGGCCTTACCAAACCGATTCACTAGCCTGCTAATATTGTTGCACTCACTAAGTCTAGAGGGTCTTAGGCCTAGTTAACTGGTCTGTAACCTGATTTGACGTGTGTCTGTGTGAGAAATCAGCGTATGCGTCTAGGTGTGAATGTATGTACCCAGGAGACAGCTACCTTACCGTAGGTCCAGGGCCAGCTCCGTCTTCGCCTCTTGGTCGGCCGGTCCAAGTGGATTAGTATTTGTTCAGATGGTGACTAAACATAAATATGTTCAAGAAGGAAAAATAGCAAAGGCCCAAACTAAAAGACCGCAAAACAAACCAGCAGGCTCTCCGAGCTGGTACTCTGACTGACGATCACCCTAATTGACAGCACCGAATGTGCTTATCAACCACCTGGACAAGGTTGCTGCTGCCCCCTGGGGGAATGGAGTGTGGAAGTGATCTGTAGTGTGCTGTCTAAACTACCTAACCTATTCCCTCAAAGGGATGAGCAGCAGAGAGGGGGGTCTATAATCATATTCACAGTTAGGAGAAAGGGATGAATAGATGAGTGATGGATGAAAATAGAGGTGTGCAGACAGAAATACAGAAAGCAGAGGAGCCCACTTCCTGCTAGAGACTTCACTTCCTGCCTAGAGAGTTTGGTGGCAAGAAAGGCTCTCTCTCTACTTCTCTTAGGCTCTATCTGTGCTGCATGTCCTTGTGTATCATCACCCATCTTCAGCTTCCTTACACACACCCAGCCCAGCAGACAGAAACACACACACGCCACACAGGAAAGCACTCTGCCCCTCCCAAGGGGTTTGAGGGAATGGTGTGTTTTGTGTGTGTGTGTGTGTGTGTGTGTGTGTGTGAGGGAAGGATGTGGGGGTGAATCCTTCACTTCCAGAGACATGGTGGTGTCATTGTGAAAACACACTGTGCAGCACTTTACACACACACACACAGACCCTTTTAAAACACACACTCAATTTGACATACACACTCCTGATCTCCTGCAGGCACACAGCACACAGTCACAACATAGTGTATATACTCAGCACAAGGCCAGTGTGCGTGTGTCTATGTTTTACCTGCACAGTGCGGCTGGCATTGATGTGCTCCTGATGAAGGCGATCCCATTGTCCACTATGCTGGAACTGTAAGACAATAACAAGTTCAGTTGCTGCTTCTCTGTGTGTGGTTCTTCAGTAACTTCCAATGGTCGGTGATTTTAGTTTGCGTGTGTATATATGTGTGTATATGTTTGCGTGTGTGTGTGTATATGTGTGTGTTACCTTCAGTATATTGCTGTGGTGTCTCTGTAGTCTTTCTAGGTCTGTCGGCAGGGCTACTTTAGTGAACTTGTGGATCGGCCCTTCAAGACGCCTCAGCGTCAGCTTGCCCCCTTCCTCTGACATCTGACCCCGGGTGGGTTCTCACACCTGCAACCATACACACCTGCTCCTCTTACTCAACTACCTGGAAGACAGGAGGGAGGAGGTATACATCAAACATCAGCGTGTCACACACAACCACATGACCTGTTTCACACACACACACACACACACACACACACACACACACACACACACACACACACACACACCTCTCCTTGTAACCCAATGCCAAACACATCACAACATACCATTGTTGGCTAGTAGGGAGCTGACTCCCTACTTTGCTAACTCCCTCGTGCCCAAGGTTTGAATAACAGGGTCTCAGAGCCTGGCTCGAGCTGTTAGCTCGCTAACTAATGACGTTAAACGACAACATCCGGGAACAAATGAAAACAGAAAACTTTGCTTGTTCCAGAGAGAAGAAATGTCTGTAATTATGACACATTAAAACACATTTTGACCGAGGTAGCTAGCTGGCAGTTATAACGTTATATTGTGCTCTTAAAGTAACAATATAACGTTATAACTGCCAGAATCAGATGTCTGTCAGGTGAGTTAACGTTAACAGTATGTTAGCAAGCTAACCAGCACAGCTGACTATTCAAACTTTAAATCATATTTAATTTTCAAACCGTGAACATATTACTTACTTAAAGTAAAAACCCATGAGTGTAAAACTTGGGTGATGCATTCTTCTAGGCTATTTCGTAACTGTTTGTCTCGAGTTAGCTACATGTCCAACTTTCTCTTCTGTTTGTAAACAACTCTCTTCCTTGCGCGCAGACGAATTACTTCCGATCTAAAACCTTAGCCCACAGAGAAGACGGTCCGCCCCTTGAGGCTGAATCTACAGCAGTCCTATAGAGTAACCTTTCTGATTAATTGAACGTTATTGAATGAAGTTCAATAGTGAATATTATAGCAAGAGATGAGTGACTGATTTCATATACATTTTTGTAAAAGCGGGAATTGAACTTCCGCCAAGTTGTACATCTATATTGATTGGGTAGACAATATTGATCATGTCAGGCAAATAACATCGACCAATGTGTGACGCGCGAGAACAGCTAGAATTTCCACTCAGTCGGACTATCACCACATGCATGCACGCACATGTACACACACACACACACACACACACACACACACACACACACACACACACACACACACACACACACACACACACACACACACACACACACACACACACACACACACACACACACGCACGCAAACTATGATGTGGAGCTGCTAGGAGGGTGGAGTGGTGCCAGGTGCATGGTCTGGCTGGGCCAGCACAGCACTAGGCTTAGAGTGGATTATTATGGACATGCCATCTCCTGTGGCTCTCTATTGTCCGTGTGTGTGGGGGTTTGTGTGAGAGAGAGAGAGTGTGTGTGAGTGAGTGTGACTGTGACTGTGTGTTTGTATATGTGTGTTTGTGTGTGCGTGTGTGAGTGCGTGTGTGTGTGTGTGTGTGTGTGTGTGTGTGTGTGTGTGTGTGTGTGTGTGTGTGTGTGTGTGTGTGTGTGTGTGTTTGTGTGTGATATTGGGGATAGAGCAGCATGCGCCCCTGGTCCTGCTGGGAGATAAGCAGATCTATAGCAAGCCTCTGTACCTCTGTCATCACCTTTAACATTTAACACACATACACATACACGCACACACACATACACGCACTTCCTGTGCTGTTTGGAAAGCGTTTGAGGAGGCCTCTCTATTTATGTCATTGGGCCTCAAACACCAAGCCTGCAGGGGGGCTCCCCTGGTGTGTGTCCAGTCCCACAGGGAAACTCCCGCAGCAGAAAGGTAAAGCCACAGCAGACTGAGGGGGAGGAGCTGAGCAGACAGTGAAAGTCTGGACACCCACATCGCACCACAACATTGTGTTGTTTCAGATGTGTGTCTCCCATAAAACTTCAATTAAACACAGAGTCTCAAATAGTTGCCATCCCTTTTAATAGCCGGGCATCGGCACACATTTCAGCAAATAACACCTGTTTTAAATAGATGCCGTGTCTAAATGAATTGTTTGCGAGTGAACTTCAGTGAGTACCGCAAGATTGCTCAAAGAAGATAAAGAAGAGCCATGGATGAGACAGCAGTGTGGTTTGACATGGTCGGCTCAACTACGATGGATACAAGAGGTGCAACGAGTGAGACAATGGTGCTGAAACGTGAAATCGGGGGTGTATGATAGGCAGGCTAGTCTTTGCATGTCTGATCTGCGATGGATTTGTTATTACAATGAGTATACTGGTCATACTGGTCACAATAACCAGTATGGTAGTCTTTTCAACATTTGTTTGAGCAAGAGCTGTGTGCAAATCCGCACCTTTTTTAAAATGTTCACATAAAATTACATACCCAAATCTAACTGCCTGTAGCTCAGGACCTGAAGCAAGGACATGCATATTCTTGATACCATTTGAAAGGAAACACTTTGAAGTTTGTGGAAATGTGAAATTAATGTAGGAGAATATAACACATTAGATCTGATAAAAGATAATACAAAGAAAAGAAGCATGCATTATTTGTATTTTTTTTGTACAATCATCTTTGAAATGCAAGAGAAAGGCCATAATGTATTATTCCAGTCCAGGCACAATTTACATTTTGGCCAGTAGATGGCATCAGTTTATGTGCAAAGTTTTAGACTGTTCCAATGAACCATTGCATTTCTGTTCAAAATTTTGCATCAAGGCTGCCCAAATGTGCCTAATTGGTTTATTAATAACTTTTCAAGTTCATAACTGTGCACTCTCATCAAACAATGGCATGGTATTATTTCACTGTAATAGCTACTGTAAATTGGACAGTGCAAATGTAAGCTTTCTGCCAATATCAGATATGTCTGTGTCCTGGGAAATGTTCTTGTTACTTACAACCTCATGCTAATCGCGTTAGCCTACGTTAGCTCAACAGTCCCGCAAGGGACCCACCGATCCTGTAGAGGGTAGGGAAATAGAAGCCTGGCTAAAACAGAAGCCTGTCTATAATAAGCACCGGTTGTGTTCAGTGATTGAAGCAAATAAACGCCCAGGCTATAAATGTACGTTTTACAGTATATGAACAAATGTGTTTACATGCTTGCTTGTGTGTGTGTGCGTGCGTGCGTGTGTGTGTGTGGTGGTAGGACGCAGGTGCCATCCGTCTTAGTGTAATCCAGGAAGTGTGTCTCAGCAGGAGAGGAAGTGCTTCAGCGGGGAGCCCCTCCCACTCATGAATATTACATTACCCCCCATAATATACTCACCTGACTTTACCAATTTTAAGTACTGGCAGGCAACAACACAAAGAAATACCTAAAAAACTAAAAGGACCAAGGCACTCTTCAAGTAATTAGTTTAAAATGCCTTTATTTTAGTTATGGCATGTTCAGTAAAACAACAAGTGTAAAACTCTGAAGCGTTTCGGGGTCCTAGTTTTAAACGGTTTGTTCTATTGAACATGCCATAACTAAAAGTCATTTTATTAAAGTAATTCTATGAAGATTGACTTGGTCCTTTTAGTGTTTATGACCATTTTAGCCCTTTACCAAAGAGCACCTTCTACCTACAACATTCTACTGTGGTATTCCAGCAGGACTTCCTCCCTTCATTTTCTACAAACAAATAAAACTTTTATATTTATATATATGTATATATAATATTTACCATGTTGTACTGTTTGGTTGTTGGTTTGATGGCTGCTGCGTTCACACACAACCTTGTCATGTGTTTGCAGGGCGATGACACATCTTAAAGGACTATTCTGCCTCCATCTCTGATAATAAATAAATGCAAACAGTGGGATACCACCTGCTTTGTGTGTGTGTGTGTGTGTGTGTGTGTGTGTGTGTGTGTGTGTGTGTGTGTGTGTGTGTGTGTGTGTGTGTGTGTGTGTGTGTGTGTGTGTGTGTGTGTGTGTGTGTGTGTGTGTGTGTGAGAGAGAGAGAGAGAGCTGTGTGTGTGTGTGTTCTAATGGGAGCTCTAATTAAGACTCTGGGGGTATCTGCTATCTGTCAGCACTGATCGATCGGCTGGCAGAGACTGACAGCTCCTTCTGTGTGTCTGTGTGTCCGTGTGTGTGTGTGTGTGTCCTTGTCTTTCACTTCTGTCGTTGAGCTCTCTGCTCTCTGTGTGTGTTGGTGTTATGTTACTCGTCACTCAACACTGTCACTACCTATGTCAGAGGAGAATTAACACACACACACACACCGTCTCTGTACACAGTGTGCCGGTCCTTTCACCTGACAGCTTACTGGACAAAGGGACATCATTCTCTTTGACAGAGGGACAAGATGTTAGAGTGTTCTGAACACACACACAGACCACGTGGTCAGGCATGGGCGATGTTCTAAACAGTTTAACACCTGGATGTGTGTGTGTGTGTGTGTGTGTGTGTGTGTGTGTGTGTGTGTGTGTGTGTGTGTGTGTGTGTGTGTGTGGTGCGTGCGTGTGCGTGTGCGTGTGTGTGTGTGTGCGCGTATTTGTGAGTGAGTGTGTGTGTGTGTGTGTGTTGAGTGATGGCATCAGTCTGTCAGTGACAGTATGACAGGGGTGTATGTGCATGTGCGCGAGTGATGGCAGTGACAGTATAGACGGTGTGCTGTGAAATGTCACCATGGCGATCGATCATGTTTAGCGAGGGTGGAGGCTGATCTGGTCCTCACGCTTACATGAACCCTCCATCCTCTTCCATCCCTCCTCCTCCATCCCTCCATTTCCCTACTAATTCTTCTCTCCTCCGTGTGAGAGCCCGAAGGGTCCCTAGGGAGAGGAGATCCCCCTTACCTGTCAAGAGGAACCAACCGTCACCACACACACACGCTCAGACACACACGCTCAGACACACACACACGTGTTCAGACACTCAGACACACACACACACTTCATTCCACATATCACACTTATTCAGTGATTTTATTTAATTTATTTAGAAATGTGTGCAGGATCAATTCCTTGCAGTGAATCCTCTGGTTTCCATCATTGTCCTGAAATAACATTAATTCATGGTACCGTGAGTGAAGATGATGATGATGATGATGTTGATGATGATGATGATGATATTGATAATGATGATAGAAACAGCAGACTCAGTCAGTCAGAATAACCAGTCAGTCAGAATAACCAGTCAGTCAGAATAACCAGGCAGTCGGAATAACCAGTCAGTCAGAATAACCAGTCAGTCAGAATAACCAGGCAGTCAGAATAACCAGTCAGTCAGAATAACCAGGCAGTCAGAATAACCAGGTCTACTTCATGATGTCGAAGTGATTAACAAAAACTCGTCAGAGGGAAATAGAAAACAACTTTTTTTTTACTTCTTTTAATTTCTCTTCTTCAAAAAAACAATGCACAACTTGTACCACAATATTTGAAAAAGCTAAAAACACTTCAAAATATTAGTTTTGTATATATATATATATATTTATATATCTATAGAATTTTATTTTTTCCTTCTTTCAAAACGGATGCCTGTGAGTGAGTCTGTGATGTGTAATGGTGGATGGCCGGGTGGGGGGACCACACACACACAGGCGCAGTCTGACACACAAACCAGGCCAGGCTGTCATAACAGCTTCATAAGAGCTTATAACAGCTTATAACACACCATGCATATGCTCCTGTACTCCTACACGGAAACACATAGACAGTAACATTGTCCTCCAATCTCTCACAGCCTCCATATTACAAACATATAAAAAGAGCATGACTGCGGAATGTTTCAACCTCTCCCAGGCCCCTTCCAGTCATCCATCGAGCTCCCTTCTACTCCCAGCCCCCCTTTCCTCCTCTCCTGTTCTCCTCCTCTCTGCCTCTTCGCTCCCTCTCTCGGGGAGCAGGGTGGGTGTGTGTCTGTGCTTGTCACCCTCTGAGGGTGTAAGTGCTGCTTGCGTTCTTTCCTCCAATAATCCTAAAAGTTCATTCTTAAATCTACTACAGCCAGTTCAATTCTGAGAGACTGAGTCATCAATGGTTAGTGCTCAGTACCTCCTCACCAATCTCTCTTTCTCCCGGAGCTACTGACAGACTGACAGTACATGGCCAGTCTTAGTATTACAATAATTTAGAGTTTGAAATGAAACCTTTCCATCTCTAGCTGTTGCTTTAAAAAAAAGATAGCACTAAAGAAATTGCACTTGGACAACAGAGCCAAACAGCAGTCACTTCACTGTGTGTGTTGCGTGTTTTATATAGATCTTCTGTTTTAATGCCTTCTGTTGGAGACTCTGTTGTGTGACTAAGCTCACACACACACACAGACAGATTGCTGGGTCACTCACGCTGTACGTCATCTTGACTGACGATACCTTTTTTAATTTAAATGTCTCCTTCCTCCAATTTCGCAGTTTCCCTGGGACATCATCAGAGCGTCACACAGTTACTCACACAGACTGCATTCCCCTCCCCTAGGACAGACTGCTATGAACTTCAGACTGAACCGAACCAGACTGAAGCAGGCCAAACCAGTCCAGAACAAAGACCTGGGTCTTATTTTCCTCCTTCAGGCATAACCAGACTAAAACAGGACAGAGAAATGTCACTTTCATTTTTTTGTCATCCTTTCAAAACCTCCCATCACACGAGAAAAACGGTCCAGATAGAAAGTGGTAAGCATATGAATAATTGTCTTTATGGCGTGAAAAGCATTTTTTGATTGGTTGTCCTTAATGAGTGAAAAGCAATTTGATTGGCTGTCTCTCAGCGTAGCTCAGCGAGTCTCAGCGCTCCTCTGAGCGAGGCTGCATGGTGCTCTGGGGGGGGGGGTGTGTGTCTTAAACAGGATGTGACACGTATGTGTGGGCATAATCAGCCCAGGCAGCATCAGTAGGGCAGAGTGTCTAGGAACCTGTCAATCAGAGGTGGGGGTGGGACCAGGTCCTCCAGCTTCAGGTAGAAGATCCTCTGCAGACCCTGGGTCCTCTGGGAGCGGAGCTCCGCCCTAACACCCAGCACACGACTTAGAGGGGGCGTGGCCTTGGAGGAGGAGGAGGGGCCAAAGCCCAGGTGGTCTCTAAGGCAACAGACCACCTTGTTCTGCAGCTCCTCAACGCGCTTACTGTCCTTCAGTCCTGGGACCTGCTCTGTGGAGACGGAGGGAAAAAGACGGGTTACACACTAAACAGATACACAAAGAGAGATACAGGACACACATACACACAGTGCTCCTCGACTTGCTCAGAGCGCTACCAGCTCCAAGCACAAACTCCATCTTGTTTTCCATTCAATTCCATCTCATTAGTTCCTGTGGATCTTGTTGTTATTATGTTACCGCAGCCTTAAACCTTAAACAGGCTCTAAACATCCCAGACATACACACCCTGTCTGTCTCTCACTGCAGATCAATACACACACTAACCTAACATACCCCCCCACCCAAGCCCTGTGACCATTTACATATAAACACACACACACACTCAAGAAAGCACTCTCACATAAACACACTCGCCTGCTCTAAGAGGTTGACATCAACACAAGTAGCCAGTGCTCAACAATTAGCAGATTATTCGCTCCTGTGAGCAGCCAAATGAGATTAGACACACACACACTCACTGCCCTTAGCAACCCTACTGGCACCCCGACCAGCCTTAATGTGACACTAACTCATTCTGTAGAGAACAGGGTGTCCAGACAGTCGCACACACACACGTAGTTAGAGTCAGTATGTATCAGAAAGAGTGTGTGTACGTGTGTGTAGAAAGTTGTAATGCTAGCCTCAGTGTGAGACGTCTACTGTCTGTGTTGTTGGACTCTTTTGTGCACTGTGTGTTTGGTGCTGCAGTCACTGCCGAGGTCCTTTTCACCTCTCACTGAGAGACAGCTTTCAGACCTCATGCTCTCTCCCTCACCTCTATACCCTCTCATTCTTCTCTGAATCCATTCTTTCTCTCTCTCTAACTGAGTTCCTGGGGAGGGAGGGATCGATGGCTGTCTTTCTGCAGAGGCCACTCTGCCGCGGTCGATGGTTCTAGCAGCTCTACAGTAGCAGTGTCCTGTGTGCTGTGTGGAGGTGGTAGAGTGCCACTGAGAGCCGTGCGGACACCATTCCAGAGCCGAGCTCCACAGTGACCCGGTCGATCGGGCACAGAGTTAAGTGCTCCCCCAGAGAGGGTAGGAGAGGGTGGTGGACAGGGGTGGGACTGTGTTTGGGGGAAAGGGGTGTAGTAGAATTTGAAATCTCAGCATATTTCTTTTAATTGAACCTTTATTTAACCAGGCAAGTCAGTTAAGAAAAAATTCTTATTTTCAATGACGGCCTAAGAACAGTGGATTAATTGCCTTGTTCAGGGGAAGAACGACAGATTTTTACCTTGTCAGCTCAGGGATTTGATCTAACAACCTTTCGGTTACTAGTCCAACGCTCTAACCACTAGGCTACCTGCTGAGTAACGTGTTAGACAAAAAAAAGTTCAACAAGGGTAAATAAAAGAGTGAGATAAAATGTTTCTCTTTGTTGAATGACCCTCTGCTCTCCCCTGTCTGCTCTCAGCTCTTTACTCACTGTCTGTTGAAATGTGTGGGGGGTAGAGTCAGATAGTGTATTCTCTGTTCTCTGTGCAAGAGGCATTCAGCAGAACACGCACGCACGCACGCACGCACGCACGCACGCACACACACACACACACACACACACACACACACACACACACACACACACACACACACACACACACACACACACACACACACACACACGAAGGAATCAGTGATGCTCCTACGTGGTTCACACTCATGCTCTGATTAAGAGACCAGGTGTCAGACAGGTGCAGCAGGTGCTGCCGGAGATCAGGTGTACCTTCCGGACCGAGGTGTGTTTAAGTGTGTGTGTGCTAATGTGTGTGTTAGGGTGTTTGTGTGTGTTAGGGTGTTTGTGTGTGTACGTGTTTTCTTACATTATCAGGACCCCAATGTCCTAACATTTCACCTGAATGTCCTGACAAGGTAGGAAAACAAGAACTTTTTTGAAAAGTCAGGGATTTTCAGGTCCTGAATTTATCCAAATGCTATTTTAAGCTTAAGGGTTAGGTTTACGGTTTGGGGTTAAGGTTAGGGTTAGGTTAAGGGTTAGGTTAAGGGTTAGGGTTAGGGTAAGGGTTAGGGGCTAGGGAAAATATAATTTTTAATGGCCCAAAAATGGTACACT